>NC_056747.1:1317119736-1317342034 GCF_019279795.1 Protopterus annectens | reverse complement strand
TTTTCCTAAGAATGTCATAAAAGACAGAGAGATGACCTTGAACAGTTGAAAGGTGGAAAGCAAATAAAAAGATGAAAACACTAGAGATGTCAGAGTTTCTGGAACAAGGTGATGCAAATGTGGCAGGAAGGTATGTACAGTGAATGATGTCCTAAAACAAAACGGTGATTGTAAGACCCAATGAAATTGTGTGTTTAAACTAAATTTTGGTCAAATTACAAAATGCAAAAGAAGTTATGATGTCTGAGTGGCTGAGTGAAACAAAATAGCTCCGGGATGAGCTATAGGTTGTCAAGTAGTGTGTGGCTGAACAGAAGGGACAGTTCATCTGGTAGATAAATGTGTTAACTGCAGTACGGAGTGAGTTAAAAATGTGAAAAGGAAACTCAATGAAATAAATGGTTAAAAAATGAATCCACCATTTAGATCTCAAAGTTTGTTGTAAATAAAATAAACTGATCTCTGCATGAATACCTCTCAATTTCTTTGCTCAAGAGCTCTAAACAAAGCCACCAATAAATTGAAGACCAGTACCCCAAATCGGGGACAATTTTGAAATATTGTGCTCATTCTTTTAGTTAAGGAAGCGACAGATTTTACATCAATAAGCATTTTCTGACTCATAAGAAGTATGGAATACTGATTTCTGGCATTATTAGCTGATATAATTTTTAGTAATTTAATAGAAAATCGAACATTTATGATGTACAAGAAAAAATATGAGGAAATATCAGGGAAGTTCTACAAAAATCAGGGACAGTTGAAAAGTATGCCTGTATGTGATTTGAACAAAGTATGCCTGTTTGTGATTTGAACAGCAGTGGCTGATACTTTCTCAGCTGCACTCATCTCTTTTGCCCTCATCCTTCCCAGGATCCCTTCCCATGCTTCACAACTTCAGCCTCAACTCCCACTACCTTTCGCCTCCCCACAGCTATTTCCCTCCCCCCTGGATATTACTTATAGCCATTAGGAGGACAAGCAGCATTTTTAAATCCTTTGAAAGCACACCACATCCCCTTACCTGTCCTCTTGGTTGGGCTGCTTGACTTGCCTCCTGTAGGTTTTGTCTTTTACCTTGCACATCACCATATGTATTTACTTCTTGGCAAAGAGATTGTATGTTAATTTAATCTAAACCTGCAACTGTTCCTAATTGGTGGAAACATAAATTCTAGGTATTTATTTGTGCTGTTCTTACTAATGTCTGCATACATGTTGTTTAGCAAGCCAGTGTTCTATAGAGCACTTTGACTACTTTTTAGGGGCTTTTATGAAGTGTTTGTTGACTGCTCTTTCGGCAATATATTGCCTCTCCACTGTTATCGCTGGTTAGCTACTTAGGAGCCTCACCTTTCTAAGGCACTGGGAAATCCTGTGCCGAAGGCAAAATCACTGTGAGTCACCAATAAGAGAGTCGATGTGGTTTAATGCGAATCCACAGCACAGTGTTAACAACAGCAACAGCAAAATACAACGGAATTACAAGCAAAACACAGCAAATAAGCGGCTTGTAGTTGCAAATGGCGTTATTCCTTCATCCAGAATGATAGCAATAGCTTCTGCTGCACCTTATATACTGAATGCAATTGTAGAATTAATTGAAAAATTGATAAAATTAGATACTAACGATAAAGGTTTAAAAACATGATAAAGCAATCTTGTACCTTAAATACACTAAGTCAATTTAAAACATCATGGCAGAACTATCCGAGTATATAACCTTGCAACTCAGCTGAATTGTCGCCAATGACTAAAAACTAGTAATAGAAATGGAGTGTGTGTATATTAAGCTAAGCTCCAAAGTATGCAGGACGCAATAGTCTGCTTAGCCTGTCTTAGTTTTCCCCCTTGCCTGTCCTGCTTGAGTTTGGGCTGCTTGACTTACTCCCAGTAGGTTTTTACTACAATATTTTTACCTTGAACATCCTCCTCCTTGTTTACTTCTTAGTAGGGACTGTATATTAATTAAATAAACCTGCTTTAATTCCTAATATTGGTATCATTCTAGATATTTATTTGTGCTGTTCTTACTAATGTCTGCATAGCCACATGTTGTTTAGCAAGCCAGTGTTCTAACAGACACTTTCTACAATTTTGAGCTTTTATTTATTTGTTACTCTTTTCCGACAGCCTCTTAACCTCTTTCGCTGACCCCATAAGCTGGTTGCTTCTCAGGCAGCTCTTGCTTTCTAATTTGAGAATTCTTCACCTCGGCTGCATTTCGCCACAATGCCTCTAGCTGCAGTTTCAAGGCGGGGTATGCAGCTGGTAAGCTTTTGGGCGTTTATCTACAAAGGGTATTGTTAACATTTTCGCTACTGTTCCGGGAACTATGCTTAATTGGACATGCTTTTTCCCTAGCTGTAGCATCAAGTTGGCCCCAACTATAAAGTAGTTAAACTGTAGGCCACTCACCTATTTGGGGCACTGTGATTTATCCTAATTGCTAAGCTCTTTGCATTGTACATAGAGGGTTACCACCACCAATCCCCAGACTTTATAGGGACAGTCCCTCTTTGGGCAGTTGTGTCCTGCAAAAGAATTGAAAAATGGCAAAATGTCCCAGAGATTTTTAGGGACTAAATTATTTCCTATATTTTATGTAATAGTTGCATGTCAGTTATTCTGTATCTGAAACACCTAAATGTTATAAGAAATAGAACAAGGAACTAAAATGCTACAAAAATAAGCTTTTATTTAGGCAAAAATATGAAGTTCTGTCCTTAGTACTGGCCGTGGGTATGTGTCGCCATGCAAAATCTGGACAAGAAATTGTACCAAAATGGTCCCCACTTTGGTTTTATTTGAAAAGGTGGCAACCCTAATTGTACATGCTGTGACTCACTTTCCTATCAGCAATTTCTAAGAGCGAGTTATACAGCCAGTAAGCTACTGGCCGCTTACCTAAAGGGTGCAGTTAATCCCGCCACTGTCCCAGAGCATTATATTCGACCATTAGAGCATGCTTTTCCTATTTCTGTAACCATCTTGCGTAAGTGAGGCTAACTGTAAAGCTTATAAAATACAGGACGCTCATCTAAAGAGTGCTGTTTTAATCTCGGTACCTGTTAAAACATTTTATTAATGCATTTTACACACTGGGACACACTTTCTCTATCTAGAATTGCTAGGCATTAGTTCCTACAGCCGTAAGCTACTGGCCACTTACCTAGGGTGCTGTTAATCCCGCTACTGCTCTAGAGCATTTTTATTCAATTGCGACATGCTTTTCCAAGCTGTATCAAGGAGGCTAGCTGCTAAAGCTGATAAAATATAGGACCCTCATCCAAAGAGCTGTTTTAATATGCGGTACCTGTTGAAAACATTTTACCGGCCTGGCAACATGCTTTTACTACCTGCCTGCTTGAACATAAAGTGTTTCTGATGAGTCTATGCATGTGAAAGGTTCATAATCCAACACATTAAGAGTAAAGCTCCTACTATAACCTTACTGCCTTTTTTGCTGGTAAGCTGCTAGTTTTTTTTTTCTGTTTTAGTGCTTACAAGCACATTGCACTATAGATGAAACTGTCTTTGTAGGTATTCTATGTCATATGAAACATAACCAACTGAATATGCTTTTATTAATATCTCTGCTTCTCTGTGCAAAACCTATGATTAATGTAACCTTGTGTTTTATTGAACAAGTTGTACTAGTATTATGCTACATAGTGATTGCTCTATTGGTATGAATGTTTACACTGCTTATTTGCATTGGATTAGATGTTTAAATGACTTGCTCTCTACTTTTTACTAATCAATATCTACTCTCCCTGTTCTCATACCATTTATCTAAGACTATCCTCCTAGACTCTCTACCTCCTGTATGACCTTACTAACACTGTACTCCCCTGTAGAAAGCAATATTTCTACCTTATCTCTCTAGCCCTTCCCTGCATCTACTAGATTATTTAACACTTGTGTCTCTCTTTCTTATAGTTAACCATCCCGCGGAATTTGAGTGCCCCAGCTCCATCCAACCACAATGCCCCCATCATCCAACTAACCGGGTTTTTTCCCTCCTTTCACTAACCCAGGAGATTTCTCTGAATTTTTATCTGCTAATACTGGCTTCACAGAAAGTAATCACAGAGGAATCCCAAATTCAGAACTTTAACCTTCACCAATGGGTGTAGCTTTAAAAGGCTACGCATTTGCCGAACAAATGATTCTCTTTTGTACCCACCATTGTACTCAGCTCCTGCCTCTCCCGAGTGTGCATGTTAAGCAACTTCTCGCCTTATGACCACGCTTCTTGGCCACTTTCTCCCCCTCCCTCCAGTCTTTAACTTAACCTCTTTTTTAGTATTATAGAATCTGCTTTTGCTTCAATCCCACAGGTTTCGATGCATCTCCCTTCAACCACTAGGTGCCACATATCTACCACTATAACTCCATATATAGCCGGGATGACTTTTATTAATTCCAAGGATTTTTAATCTTTGGTTTTATTTTTTATTCCCATTACTAAATGGAAGTTTGATTTGATAACTACTCCCTACCAACCCCTCTATCCCCAACCCTGTTTGCAAATACGAAGCTCCCATCATCCCAAAGCCCAGACCAACCGAAAGTAGGTTTGTAACTTACACTGAATGCTTTACTTTCTCTGCCTGTTGTTACAGCTTGGTGGCTGATACCTCTCAGCTGCACTCCACCTCTTACCCATGGCGCTTATCCGTTCACCACCACTGCAAGTGGCTTCCACCGCTCCCCTACCCCAATTCCCACCCAACCCCAGGGGGTCCCACTACTACTTATACCACATCCAACCACACCCCCTTCCCCTTCCACCACCCCAAACCCCTCTCACCATTGTTACCAACCCAGTCCCCTCATTTCACTTCACCCATTCACAATTCTCCCTAACCACACCCTCTCTCCTATTTCCTTCCACACTTAGCATACCTCCAAGCTCTATAACACAAGAACCTAATAATGTACTCTTCTTAGATGTATAAGCTACACTCCCCAGCCTGCTTATAGAGGTTATTCATGCTTACACTTCTACCACCTCTAACTTTAGCTTACCTGCTAACCTCCTATAAACACCTGATGTATTCACACTTTCTCCACCCCAATAGGCTATCTACCTATTCTTCTCTACCTATTCTCACTTACCATGTTAACATAATAGCTAATTCTGTGCCATTCATAGCAAAATACCACAGGATAACCTACATTACAAATGACTCTCCCAATCCCAGAAAATCTCTAACACTATATAGTAAATTCCCAAATCTTAGATTTCAAACACTACTCGTCTCTTTAAAAGATGGAGTCAATCACCCAATCCCAGGCCCAGTAACTGCTACTACCACTCAACTCCTCAACCCCAACCCCTCTACTATCCATTCCCTACCAAACCACCCAACTCACTCTTATTAGCTCACCCCAACATACACACGAGACACAACAAAGTTGCACAACTTACATGCCTCCTAGAAGCTCCACTCTCTTGACATTCTTTGTTTAACAGAAACTTGCTAAACCTGTAACTAAAGACAAATGAAGTCATCCCACCTAGTTATAATATTTTGTGACTTGACTGTACAACCAAAAGGTGGTGGTGTAGCTATCCTTTTAAATCTAGGCTACAAATTTCACCTACAACTGTAAACCACCTCAAGACTCCATCAGCTGGAAATTTTATTACCAAGCTCAACTTAACGTAATTCAAATTCCATTTTTATATTATCTTGTGTTCTATCTTCCGCCTGGTACAATATTGCTACACAGTACACCTTTTGCTGGCTATCCCAAAATTTACCCCAAGAAACCATAATCCTAGGTGATTTTAACATTGATTAAAAGTGTTGTAGCAGTACCCACCTTTACAAGCCATATTAACCTTTTTGGTTTTCATACAAATCATTACCTCCTTACCAGGATAAATGTCTAATAAGAAAGAAGGTACCTTAGATTGATTCTCATAACAATCATCCCCAGACATATAAATTGGAATACTCAATGATGTAAGTGTCCACTACCAACCTACACTCATCAGGCTTAAAATCAATCCACCTAATCCAACCATATTCAGGACAATTAGAACCAAGAAAACTTCAAACTTCAATCTCTTCCAAAGGAATCAAGAACATGTAACTGGTCTCCCTTAAAATACATTCTTTAACACTGGAGGAAGCTGCCACTACTTTAATTCTAACCTCATACACCATACTAGACCACCATGTCCCAACTGTTCTATTAGAATGAGAACTAAATCTGCCCTATAATGGTTTTCAAAAGAAAACCAGGCAAAAATCCAACTCAGGAAATAAATACTGGAATAAATCTCACTCTAACTAAAACCCAGTAGATCAACAAACTTCTTGTGGCAACTAAGAAACGAAACTAAAAAAGTTTTTTTCGTAATTGTCTGACAAAGAAAACTACTACCTACAATTCCAGCAGGCTCACCATAATAAACCACAAAAGCTGTGGGTAAGTAATCATCAATTATCACACCTAGCCAACTTATCACACCAAACCCACAAGGCACAGACCAAGAGAATCCCAAGTAGACTGCTAATGCCTGTAATACCTTTTTCACTGAGGCCATTCAAACCCTAAGGCCACCATCCACTCAGAAACCTATTCATATCCAACTCCTACCACTAACCCACCTTCATTTCTCCTCCAACCAGTCCCAATCAAGCATATATTCTTGCCCTCATCCAAAACTGAAACCACATGCACCCTTCAGCAGACCAACTACCAGCTGAATATCATCTTACAAAAGGGAGCAAAAATTCCATCGCCTACCCCCATTTCCATTCTTATCAGGAACCATCAGTGACAGACACATCTTCTAGAAGATGGAAGGTCTCTCATTATCAATTCTCATAAGGGAGAGGTAACTACTGAACTCTCCAATTACTTCATCCCATTGCCCTACTGTTTCCTCTTCTAGCAAAGATCATGGAAAAAATGCATCCATAGACAACTGCTAATTCACCTAATCCAAAAATAACTTACTTTCAAACTCTCAACATGGTTTCAGACCCTCACACAATTGCTGTTTCGATCAAACCTGTCTTTCAGATAAACCCCATTTTTAGATACTCTGCTTTAGACACAACTCTTTTCAGACCCCACACAGTAAAAATGTGTTTAGACTCGGGGCCCCTTTTTAGATAGGCACTATTTTTTGCCCTTTTAGACCGCCCCTTTCAGACCCCAAAGCGGCAGGACGTGTTAGAAAAAGCTGTGAGATAAAAAACTGCTGTTTCAGATCACAAAATTTTTTGACCCCTGACTGCTGTTTAGATAAGGCCCGTTTAGATCGGGGCTGCTGCCCTTTAGATAAACTGCGTTTGAAAGGGCGACTGCTGAGATCAAAGGTGCCCCCTTCAGACCCCGGGGGTGCCCTTTTCAGGGTTTTAAAAAAGGGCTGCTGAAAGGGGGACTGCTGTTTTTAGGGAAAATGCTGTTTTTTAAAACTGCTGCCGGGGTTTTTAAGGAACTGCTGTTTTTGCGAGCTGTTTTTGGGTAGGGAGAGTCTTTGTACTGCTGCCCCGACCAGGCCGACTGTGCCCCAGTAACGCTGTTTGACCCTCCGGGACTGCTGCCCTTTTTCCGACTGTCCCCTTTTGAAAAGGAGCTGTTTAGACCCCCGTGCTGTTTACCCCCCCAAAAGCTGTTTTGATACAGAGTGTTTTAGACCCCCCACAACTGCTGGGACCCCAACTATGCTTTTAATCACGGGCTGCTGCCCTGACCCCCACAAGACTGTGTTTTAATACAATTGTTTTAGATCACAAATGTGCCCTTTAGACCCCACCTGTTTTTAGATAACAGACTGCTGTTTCAGCCCCACTGCTGTTTCAGATAAAGACTGCTGCCTTTAATCAAGACTCTGCGCTTTTAATGCACTGGTTTAACCCCCACACCAATCTGCCTTTGATAAACCCCGCTGTTTCAATACTTTCTTTTAAAATTTTCTGTTTCCCCCCAGACTATGTGGTTTTTGACCCCAAACTAGGTGCCCTTTTTCCAGTTTTTGTGTTTCCAATAACGCATTGTTTTCCCCCAAAACCCGCTTTTACCTAAAGATTTTGTGGTTTCCCCACAACTAAATGCTGTTTCGATTTTTAAATTTTCTGCTTTTTTTTTCCCCCAAAAAAACTTTGTTTTTTCCCGAGGTACCACAAGGCTGGGTGATTTCGCATTTTTAAGATTTTTTTTTTTCCGTTTTAAAAACCCACCTTTTTCCGATTTGGGGATTTCGAAAACCCCGGGGTTTGTTTTTTTTCTAATTTTGTTTTGTTTCTTGTACCATAAAAAGTTTGGGGTTTTAATTTACAGAAATAAGCTTTCTTTTTTTCCTTTCCCCTGTATAAAAAAAAAAACCTTTTTTGCCTTTTACCAAAAAAGGTCCTTTCAAGGGGGATCCCCTTTTAAATTTTTTAAGTTAAATTTTTTTGGGTTTTCCCCTATGAGCACGCAGCCTTTCTGTCTTTTTTTCGCCGAAAACAAAAATTTTCTTGTTTTGGGGGCCAATTCCAGCCCTTTTCCCGCCCTTTTTTTTTCCTTTAAAAAAAAAACCTTTTTTAAAAGAAGTTTTTTCAAGTGATCCCTGGGCTTTGTTTTTAGTTCCTGTTACTGATCCATTGCCTTATTGGGGAGGGGGGTTTCTTTGCTTACCAGTGGGAGTGGGAAGCACGGGCGCCTTTCTGTCCGATTTGGTGAAGTTTCAGCCAGAAACTAGTAGTCCATTGGTCTTTTTGGGCCAATTCCTAGCTCCTTTCAGCCCCTGCTATAAAACACGCAAAAAGGTTTTCCAGCTTGTACCAACTCAGCACAGATCCTGGGTGGCCTGCAGAGTGATCCAAGCAGCAGAGAGCAAAAAGAGTGACTTTCTACCAGATATAAGTATTTTTGTGGTTTTCCCCACTGTTATTTAAGCTAGCGACTGCTTTTTGCCTGTTTTACTGCTACTTTAAGTGATTTCTGCATTTTACACTGTTTATTGCACTTTAAGTTACTAATTGTTGCAAATTGTTTCTGTAGGCTACACACTAAAGTCTAGCCCAGCATTTATAGCATTTACTGTCTTTTTTTTCCTTGTCTCTGTAATAAAACAAAAAATCTCTTGTTTTCCCCCTTACTGAACTAGAGTAGTCCAGTTTCAGAGTTGCTGATCCCTGGGCTTTTTTTTTAGTTCCTGTTACTGATCCATTGCCTTATTAGGAAGGGGGGAAGTTTCTTTGCTTACCAGTGGGAGGGGGAAGCACTGGCGCCTTTTGTCCGATTTGGTGAAGTTTCAGCCAGAAACTAGTAGTCCATTGGTGGGGCCCTTAGCTCCCTTCAGCCCCTGCTAAAAAACCCGCAAAAGCGTGTTTTAGGAGTTCCCAGGGCACACAAGAACGGTTAAACAAGGTTAAACTATTTGGGCCATCTAAATTCCACTCTTCCAAATTTTCCCCTTTGAACTACCTTCCTCGAGCTGTACTGCTGATCTAACCAGCATATCCTATAATGAAAAGTTCATCTCTACTTGATTCCCCGTAGACTATTCTCTATCTGTAAAGCCTAGCACTTACTCCTACAGTACTTGCACCTTGATAAAGCACTCTTATTATAATAGTACCCAGCCTAAACCTTCCGATCCTTGAAAGTCTCTTTATACTACTTTAGTATGTCGAGGAAGTTGTATTCCTCTCCACTCACTGGTGAACCTGGGAATTTTGGCAATGTTACAAGTCAACACAGAATCCTTTTCCTTCTCCCAAAACCAAATACTGCGAGAGATAATATACCAAACGACTGCTTTTCCAATGTACTCAAGACAGCGAAAGGTAACCAACACAACCTCCAACATGGTACCATACAACTTCAAACATACACAATCAACAATACTGCTGCTTGATCAAAATTTCCCAAAACATGAGTCTATGCAGAAGTCATAATCCAAACATTCCAGCTACAGCTCCTACATAACCTTACTCCCTTTAGAGGTAACTGCAGCCCTTAAGGCACAAGCAATTGCACTATATGCTGTCTTGTAGATATCCCTTGTCATAGAACCAAAACCAACTGAATATGCTTTTATAAAGTATCTCTGCTTCTCTGTGCAAACCAATTTAATGTAACCTTGTCTTCTTGAACAAGTTGTACTAGTATTATCATATTGTTGCTCTGGGGGTATGAATGTTGAACTGCTTCTTTGGACTACATTAGATATTAAACATGACTTGCTCTCTACTTTGTACTAATCAATATCTATCCCTGTTCTCATACCATTCTCTACCTATGTCTGACTCAATACATGATAACCTGATCACCTGAAACTAATTGGTAAAAATTCTGCCTTATCTCAGCCCTTCCCTGCTCTACTAGATTATTTAACACTTGTGTCTCTCTTTCTTACGGGTAAACGGTACCTGTCACCCTGGCTTCCAATAAATGGGGTTTTCCTCCCCATAGGATTTTTCGGCTCAAATTCAAAGCCTGGCTCCCTGAAAGTACCAAAAGGAACCAAATTAAGAACCTGCCAAGTCGAAGCTAAGGCTAATTTACCTGAACAAATGATTCTTAGTAGAGCCATTGTGTACTGTGCCTTCAGTGACCATGTTAAGCAGCCTATGCACCCCAGCACTAACCGTTTCATCCTCATTACCTCTTAGTATTATAGAATCTGATGGGCTAATCCCATATTGATATCTCCTCAACCTCTAGGTGCCAATATCTACCACTATACTCGGATACCATCCGGCAATTTATTATCCAAGATTTTAATTTTGTTTTTAAATTTTATTGCCATACTAAATCAGTTGATTCGATAATCTCCTTCCTAAACCTTATTTTAAATACTCCACCCATCATCTAAGGCCCAGACCAATATAGTTGGTAACCCCTGAAGCTCTTTCTTGCCTTTTATCCAGCAGTTGCTGATATTTTCAAAAAGCTAACTCACCTTTCTCTTGTCACCATTCCCCCAAGAGGAACATACTCATCTCCATCACCAACAGGGATCAAACTGTTATACCATCTAACCACACCACTCTTCCCACCAATCTCAAACCCTTCACCATTGTTAA
Source organism: Protopterus annectens (assembly GCF_019279795.1). NCBI lineage: Eukaryota > Metazoa > Chordata > Ceratodontiformes > Protopteridae > Protopterus > Protopterus annectens. The sequence continues at coordinate 1,317,330,989 of NC_056747.1, read as the reverse complement.
TTAACTCCAGTTCCCTCATTTTACTTACCTATCACAATTTCCCTAACCACACCCTCCTTTTATTTCCTTCCACATTTACCATACCTCCAAGCCTATAACAAGAATCTAATAATGTACTCTTCCAGATGTATAAGCTACACTCCCCAGCCTGCTTATAGAGGTTATTCATGCTTACAGTTCTACCACCTCTAACTTTAGCTTACCTGCTAACCTCCTATAAACACCCGATGTATTCACACTTTCTCCACCCCAATAGGCTATCTACCTATTCTTCTCTACCTATTCTCACTTATCATGTTAACATAATAGCTACTCCCAGCTATCTGCTAGCAAAATACCACAGGATAACCTACATTACAAATGACTCTCCCAATCCCAGAAAATCTCTAACACTATATAGTAAATTCCCAAATCTTAGATTTCAAACATACCTTTTTAAAAGATGGTCAAACCCAACAGGCCCAGTAATGCTCTACTATTCAAAATTAAATCCCAACCTACCACACTTGCCAAACCACCTGGCTGCCCGTTATTGCTCACCTCATCATCTCAGCATTAATAAGAATTTGCAGAACTCATTCCCCTCCTAAAGCTCTCCGACATTCTTTGTTAACAGAAACTTGGTTAAAATCCAACTAAGACAATGAAGTCATCACTTTTGAATGTTACCTTTACACAAAAAAAGGGTTGGGTTGAAAAATCCTTTAAATCGGGTAAAAAGTTGCTACCTACAACTTAAAGCCCTCAAAGTCCATGCCCAAGTTCTATCCAAGTTCCACTTTTCAAATCTATTTATATTAAGAAACCACGAGGCTGGTGACAAATTCTGCAATAAAGAATATCCTTTGCTATCAAAATTACCCAAGAAACCATAATCCTGGCAATTCACATTGATTGGAAGTGTTGTGCAGACCCCATACCAAATTAACCTTAGTTCATAATCATTACCTCTTACCAGGATAAACAAGCCTAATAAAAAGTACCTTAGATTGGATTCTCATAAATAATCATCGACATATGAATCTGGAACATCCCTATGATGTAGACCACTCACTAACCTACATCATCAGGCTTAAAACCAATCTACTAATCCAACCATATCTAGGACAATTAGAACCAAGAAAACTTCCCACCATCTCTTCCAAAGGAACTAAGAGCATGTAACAGTCTCCTTAAAATACCTAACACTGGAGGAAGCTGTATTTTAACAATCCTACCAAAAAGAAAGGGCCAATTTTTATTGGAGAAAAACCCCCCAGGCTTTCAAAAAACCGGCCCCCCTCAGAAAAAAATCGGGAAAAAACAAAAAAAAACCCAGTGAAAAAAAACTTCACAAAAAAATTAAAAAAAAACCCTTTTTGTAAAAAAAAAAAAAAAAAAAAGGGGCCCCCCCAAAAAAAAAAAAAAAACCCCCAAATTTTCCCCAAGGCCCCCAGGTGAAAAAAAAAAAACTGCCCAAAGGGCCTTCGGCCCCCCCCCCCAAAAAACAAAATTTACCCCAAAACCCCCAAGGGAAAATAAAAAACCCCCCCCGGAAAAAACTCATCAGCTTGAATGTAAACCCATACATCCACAAAGATGGGTTTTGCAAGCTGGCTGAGTAGGCAGAACCCACAGGGTCAAGGGGAGTTGCTGGAGCCATATCAGACTCAAAGCCACCTGTCACAGAGTGAATGAGGGTGTCCCACAGGGCTATCGGTCCTGGAGTCCACTCTTGTTAAGGCATCTACTTTTCTGAAGTACAAAAGCAAACACAGGAGGGTTATGGCTGACAAAATTTGCGAATGACTGCAAACTGAAGCGCCATAGTCAAAACTGCTCGGACACTGGAGTATCCTCCAGAAGGGCCTCACAGAAATGGATAGCGGTTGCCAGAACCATGGCCTGAAGTTAAGCGCCAAAAATGCGCCAATCGCTTATCCTTCCAGGAAAAACAAGGTTACCCCTGCGCTACCATATAGGTGGCAATCCACTGAAGCACAGAAAAAGTCATCAGGGATCACGGGGACCCAGGTTGACAGTAGCCTTTAGTTTTGACACTCATGTTGCTAAAGTAGTTAGGAAAGCCTTCTATAAAGCCCACCTGATCGCGAAAGGGATTCACATCTAGATCAAGGGAGGTCATGCGTCCCCCTGTACTCATCACTCATTGAGCCTATGATTGAGTACAATGCCCCGTTCCGGAATGTATCTGACCAGACACCTGCTGCAGCTTGAAGGCCCCAAAAAGTTCCTCACCCTAAAGGATAAAGGGTCTCAAAAATATATGTCTTATGCTTGCCCGACTGAGAAAGAACTCCAGCTCTATTCAGTCTCATGCACCGCTTGCTCCAGAGGTGACCTGTGCCTGACATATATATACGCCATATCAAACAGGGTTGATGAATACGCCATACCTCAAAAAATCTAGATCCCTCAGAGACCACAAGTAGGGCGGAGACTTAAACCTTGGCCTGCAGGTTATAAATAGAGAGCGACGCTGGAGGGACGAATTCATCACCCAGAGACTCCCTATGCGCAGGAACAAAATCCGGTACATGTGAGGCAGAGCACACTCTCTGGCGCTTGTTCAGAGGAATCTTGACCAATGAATGGGAGATTGCAGATATACCCCAAGGATTACTTCAGTGTCACTGCATGACAGAGGCACAGCAAAATGATAGGCATAGTTTTTATTCAAGCTAAAGAGGTGCGTGAGAAGCCACATAACTATGGGCTAAGGCTTACTCCGATAACGCCTTGGGCAGATAGCCTAGTATGAAGCCTATATGAACTACTGCTGCCGCTTTCAGACCCTCACACAGCGCTACTGCTGCGCTGTCAGACGGGGACACAGCACTACTGCTGCCCTTCCGGACCCTCACACAGCACTGCTGCTGCCCTTTCAGACCCTCACACACGCTTTTCTGCTGCCCTTTCCAGGCCCTCACACCGCACTTTTCCACTGCTGCCTTTCTGGGCCTCACACCGCACTACTGCTGCCCTTTCCAGACCCACTCACAGCACTACTGCTGCCCTTTCCAGACCCTCACACCGCTTTTCTGCTGCCTTTCAGACCCTCACAGCATTAATAATGTTGCATTAAACTCCATTCTCTCCTAGAAGTCCTACTCCTTTGACATTCTTTCAACCAAAAAGGGTGGTGGTGTAGCTATCCTTTTAAACCTAGGCTACAAAGCACTACTACTGCGCTTTCAGACCACTCACACAGCACTACTGCTGCCCCTTAAAAACCCTCACACAGGAAGCTACTGCTGCCTTAATTCAGACCCTCCTAGCCATACTAGACCTTGCCAGGTACCAACCTGCTTTATTAGAATGAGAACTAAATCTGCCCCATGGCTTTCAAAAGAAACCAGGCTCCAACTCAGAAATAAATACTGCCTAGGCCAAATCCATCACACCAAACCTGTGCTGCACAGACCAAGAAGACCCTCCCAAGCAGACTGCTAATGCCTTTAATACCACTCACGCTTTTTCACTCGAGACCATTCAAACCCCTTGCCAGTCAATTATCCACTCAGGACTTATCTATATCCAACTCACACCACTAACCCACCCCTTCATTTCTCCTCCAACCAGTCCCAACTACATATATTCTGCCTTGCCTTATCCAAAACTGAAACGGCACTACTGCTGCCCTTTCAGACCCTCACACAGCTGAATATCTGCAAAAGGGCAAATCTGCTCCCACCCCATTTCCATGCTTATCAATAGAACCAGCAGTGACAGACACATCTCTAGCATATGGAAGCTCTCTCATATTATCCCCTCACACAGGAGTAACTCTGCTGCCCTTTCCAGACCATCCCATTGCCTACTGCTTCCTCTAGCAAAGATCATGGAAAGCGTCCATAGACAATTGCTAGCCCTTTCGGACCCTCCAAAATAACTTACTTTCCAACTCTCAATATGGTTTCAGACCTTCCCACAGCACTACTACTGCCCTTCTTTCCTTCACTGACTGCATCAACAAAAATCGTAACATCAATATGCTTTCCTCTGCACTGTTTATAGATCTGTCTAAGGCATTCGATATGGTAAATCACCAGAAACTTATAAATATCCTCAAATCTCTGTCACTAGATACATTAGCTATAAAATGGTTCCAATCCTATTTGGACAACAGACAATAGGCTGTTCTTTGGCATAACACTCTATCTACCTATCTGCCCGTTAACATAGGTGTCCCTCAAGGGTCCATATTAGGACCTCTCCTATTTTCTTTATTTATCAACGACCTTCACCTAGCAATCCCCCAAGCTACATGCATACAGTACGCAGATGATTCTACACTTATATGCTAAGCCACATCCATATCTGAACTGCACTCCCTTACCCAAAAAGTCTTTAACACAGTTGAACAATGGTTTACTCTACGCCATCTCCTTCTGACCCCCCAAAAAACTAACCTCCTCCTTTTCACTCCTACTTGTAAGTCCCCCCCAATAGACTTCACAGTAACATCCAATAACAGTAGTCCCATATCCCCAGACCCAACTACCAAACTACTAGGTATCTCCATAGATAACAACCTTAACTTTGACACCCATATTAACAATACCCTAAAATCTGTAAATAGAAAACTAGGCTCTCTCTACAGGATCAAACCCTTCCTCTCTCCTGCAGCAAGAATAACTATTGCTCACACTCATTTAAGTTCTACTCTCATCTATGCCTCACCCATATATACTAATCTCTCTAAAAACAACCTTAATAAAATGGAAAACTCCTACAATAACATAACCAGATTTACTACAGGTAACCCTTTCAGAACCCACCACTGTATTAACCTAAAGCAGCTAGGATGGCTTGAATTACAAAATCAGCTTAAATTCCACCAATTTACCATTACCCACAAAACCCTTTACCATCCTACCAATACCCCTATACTATCTACCCTCATTATCCCCTACAACAATCTAAAGACTTTACATTCATCACATAAACTTGTCGTAAATATTTGTAAATCAAACAACAGGGCTGGGGACTCTCTTTTTGCTAATGCTGTTGTAAAATCCTGGAACCTTCTTCCTAGCGAACTTTCCTCTCTTCCTTCTATATCACTCTTTAAAAACAACCTGAAACTTTTCCTCAGAACATGCTGGTTGTGCCTCTGTACTAAACCTGATTGATCTACTGCTGCTCTTACTTGGATCTACCTATCCTCCTCCTCTCAGTAGTCTTGTTCACTTTCTTAGAAACAACTGACCTAGTCCTTCAAGATATTTTTACTCACATCCTCAGAATTTATTAATGGAGACTGCTTTTACTCATATACTGTATATTTTAGCTCCTACTTTTTCTTTAAGACAACTTGTTTACTAATACATTATATAACTCAGCTGCTATCTTTTTACATGTTGTATTGCAACTAACTTTGTATTGTACTAACTGTATCTGTATATTTAGCACTATGCTATAAACAAATGACCTCTGTGATTTTTCTCTGTTCTGTACCTGCAGTGTTCATTGTACACATTAATTTGTTGTATAAGTGATTGTATTTTGCTTCCTTGGAGCTTATCTCCCCAGGCCTCTACTGAAAATGGACATATATCCAGTTAGACTAGCCTAGTCAACAAATGTAAAATAAATAAAATAAATAAACAAATGGTAGAGCAACATATTCTCAAGCTGGGGATTGTGGTTTTAATTATTTCGCATCAGGAAATGATGTATCAAGTTGAACTGAAATGCTGCACCAGCATTGCAACACAAAATAATATACTTACATTTTGGCAAATAATGGGAAACTGTGACATGAAGAACTGGGTGATATAACAGAACTTGTATTCAGAGTGCAAACTGAGAAATGCAGATTTACAGTGGCATAAGGAAACTGACTCAATGGTACAGTGTCACCAGATACCTGAAAATGCAAAATAAAGTGAGGAGAATAAAATCACTGACAGACAAAGGATATATACTGTGCTTGGACAAGTACCAAAGAAAGATGTAGTATCAAAAAGACAAAAATAGATGAGGTTTCCACATCAGTAGTAAAAGTGAATGCAGTCTGAAAAAAGATAAAATGTCAGAAGTTGGTAAAGGCAGGAGGTGTGCTTGCAACTACATCAACTAAATATGACATAGAGAAGGAAAGTGATGTTAATTCCACTGAAGTACCAAGGAAAAGAAAAAGAAACTTCTGGTGAAAATAGTGGTGCACCATGTACTCAACAATAGTGTTGCACAGGATTAGATTGAGCTTGGTAATGCAGTGAACACCAGCAACATCAGGTGTACAGGTTGTGTCACAATGGGGGTGGCAGCCGCACCCTTCACCACAAACAATATGATGATGAGGGGGACTGTCTGAATAGCATGGATGAAACTAGTTGTAAAAATATGAACCAATAGTTTAGGACTGGAAAGTTCCAGGTCTAGACTGGGCAATGCATAGAAAAGGGCAGAGAGTGCAAGTCATTTCAAGAACACAAGGACTGGAAAAAAAGATGGCTTCTTCCACATTACAGAAAATCCTATAGGTGCCTGAAAACGTCTTGTGAGGATGACTCCAGCAGGATTCCAAAATGTGTTTTGCCAAGTGTCCCTATCAAGCTGTTTGGAGGGGTACAGCCTACCATGAATTGATAGCTGGTTGTAACAGCCAGTATATGACCTGGGGAGAGAGTAGAAGGAAGATAGCAATTATAGCATCTTTTGAGCAGTTTCCATATTCTTTTGAGAAAAGTGCTGTAATATGAAACAGAAGACAAATCAGGTAAAATGGAATTTATCCAGCTAAATAAAGGATTGTTCCAATGGGGTGATATTGGTATTCAAACCTATTGCATTGTGTTGGAGCTCTTGAGACTGTGACTCCAGAATACCCCTGTGGACTCAAGGCATAGACCTCCAAAGTGGACTTGAAGGGATTCATGATTTTCTTCCCTTAAAAGAGACTGAGAAATAGACAGCCTATTGGAGGATCCCTAGAAAGAGACAGATGAAGGCCTCTCTGAAGGGTAAGACAGGTATGAATCTGGAGTGATACAGACAGGAGTTTGGAATGAAACACAGACTGGGGTGTAGAATAAACTGCTTACTTGAAAGAAAATACTGAAAATACTTGCAAGTTATTTGTTGAGTTAAGACTTGCCTGTTTACATAGTTTGAGGTAGACTGCTATATAACTGTTATATCTGCCCATCTGCATTTATTGAGAGAGGAAACTGTAAAATCCAGATACTCTCCCTGGGATTCAATAAATGTTTTTCTTTGTGTCTGAATAGTGCAGCAGCTCCAGCACAGAATATGGCCGCCCAGAGATCCAGTAAACAAGGCTGGGGGCATGCACGAGCCTCCTAACACTATTCTGCTATGGACATGACTGTATTATGCTAATGACCTCATTCTCTGGTGTAAACCATGCAAATTAGGTCAATTAGTGATCCAGTAAGCAGGCAGGCATCTGTGGCAGAATGGTGTAGCTTGCAGAAATGTATTCGGATACTAGTCAAATACATTTCTGCAAAAATCAAAATGGAGGCATGATAGCTCAAAGTAAAGCATGTATTATAATATTTACACATGCCAATGGGCAAATATATGGCCATTGGCATGGAAAAGTGTTGCAAAATTATAAAAATCAAAGTTTATTCCGTTTAAGCATAGGGCAGCGGCACGCAAACGGGATCATGCCAAAACTAAATATAAAAGTGAAAAGGCAATTTTGCAGAATCAAAACAATAGCAGGGAAGAGTGGTTGCTAAGGGGAAAGGCTCTGGTGTTGTGCTTTAACTAGGGACTAAGGCAGTGGGGTATGCTAATGAGGGAAAGTTACTGGATCACAAAAAGGAGACAAGTGCCAAAATGCACATAACCATGTAGGAGCTATAAGGCAGTTGTGTAAGCAGGAGAAGCAGCTGACATGAAAAGGGTGTGTGTCATGCTTGGTGTAAGCACACTGGAGCTCTGTGACTCGTGTCTGCTCTCAGCTAAGCATTGCTAAGCAAGGGGGTGTGCCTGCAGCTATGGGTCTTATTCCATGAAATGAAGAGAGTGTTCATGTCCAGGGGAGGGCCATTTCTGCTTAAAAGTGTTTACATTAGCTAAATGGGTGTGTGCACTGGGTCTTAAGCAAAAAAAAAAAAAAAAAAAAACAAGAAATAGCAACTGTGCACATTTGAGCAGCCGGTTTGCGGGGCATGGCTTGGAGTTAGAAGGGGGAAAAAGGGGAAATAGCAGAACAAAGGCAATCAAGTACAAATAATATAGCTCGCAGGTGGAATGTATTATACTTGGCTAATCACACAGGCAGCATCTACAGAACACCACTATAAACTATGCAAACACCTTTCAGTCTGTTTTTTTCCCACAAACTCTGCACTGTAGGTGTATACACATGGGGGAAGTTTAACTGATAAAACTAACAAAATGTTAGGGGCTTCTGTTGCTTTGATACATCAGTATGTGCTACAGGCTGAGGGTGGGGAGGAAGATAATGCTGACAACCACCACAGACGGAGGAGGAGGAGAAGAGTGTTCAGACCCAGGGTAACCTACCAGGGGCTACATGATCTGGAGATAGTAGAGTGCTACAAAGTGGACAAGGACATATGTCAGCAACTCGTCAAGCTGTGTTGGCCTCACCTCAGACCCAGAACCAACAGAGAGGAACCCATCCCAGTGGATACCAAGGTATGTGTAGCATTAAAAATACTAGCTACAAGTACTTTCCAAAGGCATACTGGGGATATCATGGGGAGGGGGGGGGTCTCACAGGCACCTGCACCCAGGATACTCCACCAGTTCCTGGATGCCATGCTACCACATACCACTGAGAACATTCACTTCCCCAGCACCTGTGAGGAGAGGACCAGCAATATGAGTCTCTTCCACCATATAGTAGACTACCCGGAGGTACTGGGTTCCATAGACTGCATGCACATCCACATCAAAGTACCACCTGGTGACCAAGGTAGGGTCTAAGCAAACCACACGGGCTTTCATTCCATCAACTGCCAGGTTGTATACAATGCCTAGGGCATTATCATGAATGTGTGTGCTGGCAGTGGTGGAAGCTATGATGACTCCAACATCTGGCATTTCTCACAGCTGTACCAGGGATTTGCCAGGGGGGACATCCCATATGGCTATCTGGTGGGGGATGCTGGCTATGCACTGGAGCCGTGGATGATGATACCCATCAGAAATGCCCACACACACACACACACACACACACACACACACACACACACACACACACACACACACACACACACACACACACACACACACACACACTCAAGAACACCATAATGAGGCACAAGCACAAACCAGGATCATTATAGAGCATTTGTTCGGGATGCTCAAGTCACAGTTCTGCTGCCTTGACATATCTGGTGGAGCCCTGCAGTACTCTCCAGCCACATGTGCACACATATTCATAGTATGTACCATCCTACATACTACATACTACACAATATGATCCTGTGGAAACAGCTGCAGCAGAAACAACATGGGGAAGGGCCACACAGCCCCCCACCATTGCCAAGGTCCCCACAGGCACAGAGGGACTCGAAGGAGGAAGCCTCTGAGCCTGCTCCTGTAGGCAGATGGAGGTGAGCCCAATATGCCCAGGCCTTGGCAAAGAGGCAATGCATAGCACACACACTAACACTGTAATTACTGACACCTCTCCCCGACTCTGACACACAGTAAAATGGATGGCACACACGTCACACTACCTGTAGCTTACCATGTATAGGCAGTGTACTGCATGCATCCAACAGAGTTGGCCCTCACCCACCATCCCCACAACTGCTGCAGGCACAAGGTAAGTCAGTCTTCTAAACAATAAATGAATGGAGTAGTATGTTCTGGTAGCATAACTATGGTATTGCTGCATGCATGGAAGGGAATTGGGTGGCATACTGGGGTAGCTGAAGACAACTGATACCTATGTGGGACACTGGGAAATTTTTGCCCAATGCTGGCTTCCCATGCAGTATTATCCAAGGTGACAAATCCCACTGCAGTATATGTGGGGGGCCCAACTAAAGGGGGATCATAGGTCACACACATGGATGTCAATGTGAGGATCCCATACTCACCCCTCAGATGCATATGGTAAGTCAGCCATAGAAAACCATAAAGGAATGTCTAGCAAAGGCCCACAAATGGTGACAAAGATGGAATACCCCCTACAGACTTACACAGTGATATCACAGCAGGCCTTGCAGTTGCAGTAAGGCTCTGAAGGGTAAGAAGTCTGAAACTCTCAATTGTATGCTATTACAATCTAACCTGTGGTCTCTAGTGATATGCCTCTATTCTCCAAGACAGGGCACAATACTATGCTAAATGGAACCAAAATGTAAAGCCAATATCAGCACAGTATGTGCAAATGTGTACCATTGACAGGTGTACCCTCCCACAGCCATATTCCCATAGAAATGAGTAAAATGTAGGTTTGTAGGGTAATAGCAGCAGAGCACACATTGCCAGCGCTGTCCCAATCAACATGATACCATGTTGCATATCCACAATATGCAGGGGTCAATGATCTATGTATATACATGGGAAATACTGTCAAGATGTGGCCAGCACGTACTCCCGACTATTGTCTTAGTGGCCTAGGTACAGTACTGTGGTAGATAGGACCATGTTCTAAGAATCTTAATGCCAACTATCTTGCATGTCAGCTATACCTAAGGTAGGAGTTGTACACACTGTCCAGATGTCAATATCCATTACTGCCAGTAAGCTGGACAGGTCATGGACAGGTGGCTACATATATGAACAGTTCACAGGTTGGAGTAACCTACACAGTGCCTACCATACCTCCCAACTGTACAGACCTTTTGCAGAATGTACAGAGGTTTGCATCATATCTGTGGTCTTTATCATGAAATAGTGGTTGTGTGATAAATCATTGGCAAGCCACGAAAGTCTAAAGTCAGAAAATAATGACAGATTGTAGTGTCTCAGATCTCACACCCTATAGAAAATGCATGCTAATGTAACACCTGTTTTTGTATCACCCTTCTAGGTTTTTAAGGTCAATAGTAAAAATGGTCCCTATATTTAGGCTTTTGTCACCCAATTACTTATGGCTTTGTCCAGATGTCTGTCTCTCATGCATAGAGAGGTATGGTGCTTAGAAGCATAGCAGGTACTTGAAGGTCAGTGTATTGGCAAAACATAAAAGACTGCTACCTTACTGTGTCAGCACTGACAACATGTCACTGGCCAACAGCCATACCCCTGGAATAGCAGGTTGTCAAAGAAGCACAAGTATGCCTTGTATATCTGTTCTGCTTCTCCTAACATTGCATTCACCTGCAAAATATTTGCAAAACAAGAAAAGGTCATGTCAAAATATCAGTGGCAGACAGTGGAGAAGCAGATGTCACACCCATAACAGAAAGCAAGCAATCAAGTAACAAACTGGTCCCCCAACTGCCTATCTGTGACAGAATAGTATCAACACCCTGTCCCCATGTGTGGGCCTTCGTCTGACTGTCATATGTGGGCCTGTCCAGATGTCAACTCAGTGACAGTTTGATAGCTAGGCCAACATGTATCTGTCTGAAGACCCCAGCAGATGTAATAGTGCAATGATGGACAACCTGCCAAATAGGTATGCTCAGAGGTGTGTAGTCCATAACTTTGTGTGTGATGTTATGGCATTTACCATGCTCACACCAGAATTACAAACACATAACAGCAGCCACTGTGGGCAAAGCCTGCGACTGGACTACAGAAGGATAAAGAGACACACAGAAGGGGAGGGGAACCACTGGCCAGACAAGTAAATCAAACCCCAAGTAAAGGACACCTCAGAGGCAAAAACACATGAGAACTTCACAAACCTATACACCACAGACCATGCATACACCACACACCGTGGTCCTGCAAACACTAAGGCCTTACCATACACAGAACATATTACTCATAGAAGACTCCACTGTGAGACACACAGAAGTGCCACACACCAGGCAGGATAAGAAGAAAGTCATGATTATTTGTTTGGCAGTTGCCATAAACTGCCATATCACACATGCACTCAATTCACCCCACAACAGTTACAGGTATCACACTAGCCTGGTCAATGGCAGTGTGAATGATGTCAGAAGTATCCCATGGACTGTAGAAAGACAGACATGATGCAGTGTGCTGAATATGTGTCCCATGCAGGTATGTCCCTAGCCGTAAGCAGCATCTTGCTGTTACCCAGAGTGATGGATAAATACGAAAAGAAAGTGATTGTCAGTAACACTTGACTCACTCATGATTGTCACCCCAGGGAGCTCCACAACCTTCGAACATATGAGTGACTGAACACACTGGCTTGCTACAGATGGCCTGCATCAGTCTCACATGGCCTACAGGCCTCTGGCAAAGTCCCATGCCTCACCCATAGTGCCATTGTAGGGAATATCATGGGGTCCATACTACCAACACAATACAGTCAACAAAATGCAAATGAAAGGCCATTCAGCTAAATGCTAGACGCATACCTCTCAACCTTGTAGAGCAAGAAATCTGGACAAAGCCATACATAATGGTGGGATAAAGGCCCAAATATTGGGATAATTTTGAAATAATGCTCTCATAATGTTAGAAAGGTGATAGAATAACAGAGGGTGTGTAGTAGCATGGATGTCATGAAGGGTGTGAAGTCTGTAACTCTAATGTTCAGTCATTATTCCCTGACTGCAACCCTAAGTGATTTGCAACTAACTTGTAGAAAACCACAATGTTAAGGGAAACTGACCAGATATATGAGGCATGAATCTGGATAATCTGTGAGAATCTGTGCAGTTGAGAGGTATGGCCACACCTGGATATAACCTTCCAGGTAAGAAGAATACTGCACAACCAGGAGATCCCTGGCCAGTATATCACCAAGGTGCTGGACCTTTTACACAGCTTCAGCAGTCAATTGGCTGTAGTCACACCTCCCAACTGGTCAGATTGTGCAAGAATGTCTAGCCTTTGCCTCATAATATTGGTCTGTGCATCATCCATCTTGAATTTTTCTGGTAAATAACTGTGATGATTTGATATGTCAGTAGGTAATGCCACAAAACATTACAGTGTTGAAGACTACAAAAGTCAGAAAATGTCTGCTAAAACAAATCCTGTAACTCAAACAACTCATACATTAATAAGAGCAATAGTGACAGTATCCCCCTATTTCTGGGCCATTGTTTCCCCATATTGGGAGCCTATCTCCAGATATCCTGCACAAACAGGTTGCAAGATGCAAGGTATGGCTGCAGCACACAACACCCCGAACTGGAGTTACAACTATTCCTGGAATGGATTCCCACGCTTACTATAGAAGGTCATACTGGGCATGCTCCTACACTTAGAGAAATAAGGCCCATGTCTGAAACCACAACTGACTATAGATATATGTATTGTGCAGATGTCTTTGCATACACGCAGCTATGTACACCTAACCATCTCCACGCACACCGATCAGACAGGATTACCCAAAGCCATCTGTAGGTGGCCCATATGTGGTATTTTCTACATCTGTTGCATGTGATACAGACACACACACACACACACACACACACACACACACACACACACACACACACATATAATATATGCAACATATTACAATATGTCAAGCATACACACACATTGACATTGGAAAAAGAGAGACAGACAGTGATAGAGTGAGAGACACAGGGAGACACACACATACAGAGTGAGTCATACACAGGAGGTGGGGGTTGTAATATCACATCACCTAACTGTGTCTGTGTGTGTGTGTGTGTGTGTGTGTGTGTGTGTGTGTGTGTGTGTGTGTGTGTGTGTGTGTGGAGGTTAACAAATTTGAGCCCATTCACAACCAGTACTCTTCCCATTGCTCTACTTTAGCAGTCCTACTGATGTCAGTCACCTTAGAAGTACCTGTGGGCAGCCCTCACCCTATAAGCTCTGTGGTGTGTGTGATAATTGTGTAACACTATAGTACAAATAACTAATTCGGTAAAGGTTCTAATGTCAGTCCTAGCAAATGTTTGTGTGAATGCATTTGTGGTTGTAAGTGTGTATACCTGTAGGTTAAAGTATTTTATGGCCTTTCATACCCAGCACATCTCCCATTACCATATTTTATAAGGGCTGGTGATGTTCCTCACCTTAGGCATACCCTGGTACAGCCTATACCCTATAAGATTTGTGGCATGTGCGCTAAATGCATAAAACTGAGGTAGCAATAGCTAGATAGGTAGGGGTTCTAATCTCAGTCCTGGCAAGTGTGTGTGTGTGTGTGTGTGTGTGTGTGTGTGTGTGTGTGTGTGTGTGTGTGTGTGAGAGAGAGAGAGTGTGAGAGTGTGTGCTAAATGCATAACATTTTAGTACAATAACTAGATAGGGGTTCTATTCTCAGTTTTGGCAAGTGTGTGTGTGTGTGTGTGTGTGTGTGTGTGTGTGTGTGTGTGTGTGTGTGTGTGTGTGTGTGTGTGTGTGTGTGTGTGTGTGTGTGTGCGTGTGTGTGTGTGTGTGTGTGTGTGTGTGTGTGTGTGTGTGTGTGTGTGTGTGTGTGTGTGTGTGTGTGAACCATATCCATTGAGTGTGTGTGTGTGTGTGTGTGTGTGTGTGTGTGTGTGTGTGTGTGTGTGTGTGCATGTGTGTGCGTGTGTGTGTGCGTGTGTGTGCGTGTGTGTGCGTGTGTGTGTGAACCATATCCATTGGGAGGTGGGTTTTGTAATTTATTTGTTGTGGTCCACCCATACATGTCCCAATGTCCACTTTACAAGGCCCACTGTTGTCATCCACTGTAGAGGTAGCTGTAGAAACTCTGCAGCCCTGTAAGCTGGCTCACAGATAGAACCCTCAGTGGGAAAGAAGTAGACTCCATCTCAGACTGCAGACCAGTCACAAGTGGAGTACCACAGGGTCTGGTCCTGCATCCCCTTGTGTTTAGTATCTATGCCTCTGAAGACCAGCCCAACATGTAGGGACTCTGGCTAACAATGTTTGCAGATGACTGCAAGGTGGGTGCTATAATTACCTCCCCAAGTGATGTTGACATCCTGCAGAAAGGCTTCACTGAGACCTATGACTGTTAAGCTCAGTGCCAGAAAATGTGTCGTCATCCCCTTCGGGAACAACTTGCATTCCATGAATCACCATATCAATGGTAGTCCACTGAACACAGAAGTCATTATAAGAGAACTGGGAACACAGGTTGACAGCAACCTCTCTTTGACCACCACAGTGCCACTGTGGTCAGAAAGACCTTTTATGTGGCACAACTCAATACTAAGGGTGTGGCATCCAGGAAGAAAGTGGTCATAGTCCCCTCTACTCTTCCATCATTGGGCCAGTCATCGAGTACAATGGCCCATTTGGCATGTACCTCACTAGACACCTGCAACACCTGGAGAGGCTGCAAAACCACTTCACAAAGAGGATCCTAGGCTTTAAGCACTTGTCCTATATGGACTGACTCCAGTAACTCCAACTACTTTCTGTCTCATATTGGCTACTTAGAGATGATCTCTGCTTGACTTGCAAATCCATGTCTGACCCAGCTCTGTTAGGCATGCTACATCTAAAGAAACCCAATCCATCTGCACCACATGCCCCAGAAACCTCAACCCCATTTCCACAATCAACAGAACATGCTGGAGGGATAGGTTCATAATGCAGATACTGGCCATGTTATGGAATACACTTCACATATATGTCAAGCAGAGCACCTCACTGGCCCCCTGAAAGAGAAATCTGGATGACTGGATGGGGAATTGAAATCTCACCCTGGAGATCACTACAGTGACTATACTCAATAGACACAATGGGGAGTAATGTCATGTAATGTAATGTGTGTGTGTGTGTGTGTGTGTGTGTGTGTGTGTGTGTGTGTGTGTGTGTGTGTGTGTGTGTGTGTGTGTGTGTGTGTGTGTGCGTGTGTGTGTGTGAGTGGGTGGGAGCAGTATTTTCTGTGAATTTGGTTGACACAATATCCTCTGGGGTGCAGATTTTACCAATATGAGATGTGTTACACCCACTACACTTACCATTGTCCACTTTACAAGAACTGCTGTCAACCACCATAGACTTATTTGTATACACCCTTCAGCCCTATATGCTCTGTGGCACATGTAATAACTGTTACACAGACTTGGTAAATGTGTACATATACAGCTGTACCTCGGCTATGACATGGTTGATGTGTTACCGCTCTGCCATACCCATTGTTGGCAATTTCTGCAGGTCCACATCCTGCTGACACACAGACACCTACAACACAAACAGAATACAGCATGTGAGACTACATTCAGTCAGTGTTACTAACACCAATTATAAATCATGGTTGAGGTACACACTGCAGTGTACCCATTACAAATGCCAGCTGACAGCACCTTACACAGCATTACATAGCTAAACTGTACTTAATTCACCCTATGCATCAGAACCATATTAGCATGTCTCTACATTGGTGGTATGGATGACAGGGATGTGGCACAGGTATCATAATATACATGGGGTGTTGTATGGGTTTGCCAGAGACCTAAGCTGGGCCATATGGTTGACATCATGTGTGTGTGTGCTTGCATGGGTGTTCTATGAATGGGCCATGCAGGGGTAGTGTGTGTGTGTGTGTGTGTCTGGAGGTAACCTGGCTGTGATGGTGATGTGTGTATGTTAGTATGCACACAGTCACAACATGTGAGTGCCCTACACAGGGGTATGTTGGACAGATGTGGACCATACATGGCAGGGTGTACAGTTCAACATCTCCGGCCATGGACAAATGAACTGGTCCTGCTAGGGGTCTCACTGGCACCACCAGGCTCAAGGCCAGATGCAGTACTACCCAATAGTGACTGCTGTGTGCTGGATCTGTATCCCTGACAAGACTGGTCTGGACCACGTGCACATGGTCTGCTGCATTGTAGTGTGGACAGCAACCCCCCATGGTAATGCTGGTGGTACTACCACTGCAGGAGTTCAAAGGTGCATGGCCCCATAGACCCTCATCTGATCATGGTGCTGACCTACATCCACGTGGCTGCTGCCCATCCCCCACCATTGCTCCAGCACAGGCATTGCATGGTTGAGGAGTGATACGGTCTCACACCACTGCCTATTCATGACCTGAGTATTTTCACATGTGGCCTCAACAATGTGATGTAGGTCTCCACGGACACCAGGAAGATGTGCATCCAAGACCCTGAGTATTTGTCTGGTGTTTCAGTCAGTACATGCCTGTGCCTCCATGAAGGCCCAAAACATGTATCTGGTGACACCTGCTGTGGCACTTGTGACAGGAACTGGATGGGCAGAAGTCCTCCTGTGAGCATCCCTGTCCATCTGCTTGTGTGGGACCTTGCCTGCACTCTGGCTATGATAAGTGTCTACACACACACTTGCCATAGTCACCACACTAGCCTGTTCTATGCCACCACCTACCAACTGTCCATTATCTGTGGTCACTGGGGATAAGGTATGTGTGGGCATCATTACTGTGTGTGAGAATGTTGTGAACAACAATTGGATGCCAACCAATGGCACAGATTCAGCACCTGACAACCCCACCAGTGCTTCACTATGACTATTATCATTGTCAGAGTCCACAGAGACACTAATGTCAGGTTCTGTGCAGGAGGGATGATGACCCCCATTGCCACCTGTGAGGGGAAGATAATATATGTATATTAATACTGGCACTATAAGGTTGGCTGGTACACACACACACACACACACACACACACACACACACACACACACACACACACACACACACACACACACACACACACACACACTCCTGGTACAGTGTGGCACAACTGTGACACCTATGATCCCATCAGGGCAGACCTTATGGTAGTTATGCCTGCCACAATCTATCTCTATCACTGCTAATGTCTGGCCCACAACAAAGGGTGACAAATCTTACTGTGTGATGGGCCTAGTAGCAGAATGGTAATTGTGGGCAAGACCAAGGCTAGTGGAGTGATCTATACAGTGTCACCAAGTATATATGCATGTGCTGTAAAAGCTGACTTACTGCAATACAGACCACACACACTGACAAGGTGTAAAGATATGTGATGATAGCTGATGAGGGGACAGGACTATACACTATCACTGCAGTACATACACAGCTGAGACTCACAGAGATTCATTTCACACAACAATGCAGGACAGTCTGCAATACATACAGGACACATATAACGTAATAGGTGCATAGCCTCATAAGATGATACCAGGCGATTGGCCCTGATGCCCTCATAAAGCATGGCCCAGCCTTTTGCCCATACCCCTTCAAAGCCAGCATCTGTTTCCCCTGTCCATCTGGGAGACACTCAGTATCCCAGGGGTGTCTCATCTGTTTCCCATGCAGTCATCCAGCTTCCTCTTCCAGAGGGCTATACATGTACTCTGCTAGACATGGAGAAGGAGTGTATTTTAGAGACAGTGTATTGTGTAGGACACCACACTATCCCACCAACAAGTACTATACATGTCACAGACCAGGTGAAGACCTTGCGTGCATGATGCATAAGTGCAATATGTCTTACAGATATGCAGAAATGCCATCAAGGCTGGTTTGGACATGGCCTTGTATGCCAGACAAAGGTCACCTACAATCAGTCTGTATGAGTACAGGGACAGGGCTTTCAGTCTACTTGTATAGGGTAGGCATTGCAGACCCTGGAATTGCCTGGTCAGGAACCTCTGTCTTCTCTGCAAGTGCTGCATTTGCTTGGCAAGGTACATGCCAAAAGAGCCATTGTACTTGGTAGTGCATCTGGTAAGGGTGGAGTACAGGGATGTTGTGACCTTCTGGTTCCTGGATGACATACCCATATTTGTGTGGTGGGCAAGGTAGATGGCCCTCTGTACAATGGTGCCCACATAGTGGGAAACTGTCAGGTTGCTAACAACCTCAGTGCACAAGTTGCCTCACACCTGATTCCATGCTCAGTACATTATTACTGTCATACTTAGTGTAGATGACATCTGCCACAGCAGGGGGAATGATGCCTCTCCTGGCATTCATTTAGCAGTAATGCTTCTTGCACCAGTCAGTAATTGGGTGAGTGCCTCTTGGGTGATGCTCACATCAGTAGGGGAATGTAAGACAGTGACCAGCTTGCAATCATCTGTACACCTGGGCAGCCGCAGACCACTGCTTTACCTGAGATACGTATATCTCAAACAGTGGAGCCTGCAGTTCATTCCTTGGGGTACACCGCTGTGGAAGAATCTACTACTAGAGGTAGGTTCCACTACTTTGACTGAGTGGGTACTGTCATTGGGCCAGTTAGCTACCCATCTGGTAGCCTACAGGTTGGTGCCTAACTTTGTAGGCATATGTATCCTGTCTGCCTGGGGATTAGTGTGAGAGGATTGGGCTAGGTGAAGGTAGGCATTGTTCACCATCTTCCGCCGTCCCTGTGTTTGTTGACCACTTCAGAGAGGTCGACTAGGTTTAACAGGCCTGACCTCCCTTTGACAATACCATGGTGTGTGGGCCCAGGCATTTTGATGTTGCCAATATCCCTGTTCATAATATCCTTGATATTGCCTTCTATGCCCTTGCAGAGCAGGCTAGTTAGGCTGATGTGCATAATATTGTCTGGGTCGGTTGAATGCTCCACCTTTGTGTATAAGGATGACAGTGACTGTCTTTTGAGAAGATGGTATGACACCAGTGCTCAGGCTGTGTTCAACTACAGTGCAGAATGGATCTGAGAGCCCATGCCTGTGTTCATGTAGGATGCAGCCATGGATGGCATCAGACCTATGGAGACCTCTGTGTGCTGCCTTTGACAGGGCATTACGGACTTGCTTCTTAATGATGAGTGGAGGGGGGCAGGTGCCATACAGGCACATGTGTACCAATGGGGGATGGGGTGATGTTTACACTTCACCTGTCTGCAGCCTGTTGCCTATATCGATGCCATATGTTTATGTGGTGTTATTGACCACCACTACAGAGCAGATTTGTGTGTTGCCTCTGGAATTGCAGCACATGTGTGGAAGGCCTAGTGATTGGCCTTGGTGAATGTGTCCAATTTGCACTCAAAGACAACTTTAGGGTACATCACCTGTGACCTTATTTGCTTGTGCAGACCAAGGTGACATTGCTTCCACCTGTTCCTTCTTGGCCTCTCCAGCAATTGTTTCCACCTATTATGGTATTTGTGTATTGCTGCTGTCCACCACAGGCATTTACCCTGCCTTGACAGAGATGATGTTGTCCTGTTAGGCATTGCTGAGTCCATACAGCTATATAGGTGCCCACATAGTATTGTGGTGTGGGCCTGGCCACTGCTGCTAGTTGCAAAAAATGGGATGTTGGCTGTACAGCTACTTCTACCTGCTCTGATGGGATTTACAGTAATTTGTGTACAGTTCATTCTGTTTGGCACTGTTAAGGGGGGCAGGGGAGATGGTGACCTGAACAGTGATGGCTATGTGGTCAGATATTACCAAGGAAGATGGCACTGTAGGAGTGCTACAGTAGCTACTCATATTGGTTAGGACCAGGTACAGGTTATTTCCACCTATCGTAGGAGTGTTGACCATCTGGTCCACTGCATTGCCATTGACAAAGCTGAGGAATCTAGGTGCATTCATGTTCAGGTGGCATAGGTCATGCACACTATGGTTGGGTATTTGAAGTCACCCAGGAGCAGGGCAAATGATGGAATTCTGACAGATTCCAGCAGGTCCCAATAGGTGTGAAGGGTGTCCATAGTCATGGCTGGAGGCCTGTAGCTAGCAATGATTTGAGTAGGTGTTTTGTCAACTGTTAACTGCACTTGAGGTTTCACCTGTGCGTCATACTGTTTGGCCAGTCTGGAGATTTGTATGGGTATGCTAATGTTCAGCACTCCACCTCCTGTGGCTTTGCAGGCCTCCATTTGGGGTCTAAGTGTATGATGGGATGAGTGACCTGGCAAGGTTAGTGTGCTCTCCACAGCTACAAAGCAGGTGTCAGTAACTGCACAAATGTCAGCAGCCTACAGGACAATGTACGCTTGCATTGACATGGGTTTCATGGTAAGACACCTAGCTCTTCTTAGAGCAAGACATCTGCACAAAAGCACACATCAGTGGTGGGTAAAGGCCAGTAAATAATGTAACTTTATGAATCTAGCTGAAACGCACTTAGTTGCCAGCAAAGATGGTGGTGCATTCACAGGTCTACTCTACAGGATACGACATCTGGCAATCAAATGCATGTTAATATGTTATGACTTTAGTCTTGGGTTGCCAGTGATGTGCCAGATAATGCACAACTGTCTGAGGCATTGTCTACAAATAGGAGGCAGACATGTGGTCAGTCTGCAAAACTTTGGACAGTTGTCAGGTATGGGCTCAGTATATCACATACAGTTCAACACACTCATCTGGACCTGTTGTGTAGTATGCACATACCCTATATACATCTCTTACATTTGTAAGACAAGCATATGTATCAGAGTAGCATTCATAGGTGACATATGAATAATTACAACATCCCAGTTATCTGGCCTAGCAGTGACACATTCAGTATTGGACAACAGACACTCCAGTGGTAGTCATACATGAGCTGACCTTTGCTGGGGTGACTCAGGGGCCAGAGATGTGGTCCATGTGAATGCAGACAGGGTAAGTGGAAATGGCCATAGGTGTCAGAGAGCAGCATGTGAGTCCAGCATATCTTGTTGTGGCCTAGTGTTTAATATCCCATTTGACATCATTGCATCCCCCCTTCTGCATTCCATTACAAGCTTTCATGATTGACATACCTGTTATAGTGCTGAAGAGTTTCCTCACAACAATGCAAATGGTTAGGTTTGTGTAGTTGCAATCTGTCTTTGTGTAGATGGATTGAGACCTGTGTTGGATAAGCAGAATCTTGCCTTTTGTATGTACTGCTCATGAGCAGGTGATGGTCTGTGCACCAATTGGTGTCTCACACTTGCTACTTGCATCCAGAGTAGCTGTGTTGTCTTTACATTTGCCAATGCCATAGCAACACAGTGGTATAATTATATCCTTCATGTGGGCCTTGCCCCTTTTCCTTGCCTGTGTGGAGGACATTATGGAGGTGTGGGGGCTACAGCTTCACAGGCAGTAGGCGGGAATACTTCTCAGGACAGGACACGTGCAGACAGCCCAGCAACATGGGGGACAAAGCTCTAGAATTGGGTACAGACTGTATGTCAGTAGTGCTGTTATACACATAGAGGGTTGCTAGATTAACAGGGTACATCTGGACATGCATTTTCTGCATGACTTGATGTCTGACAGTGATATGTGCCTGACATACCTTTCAACTGTCCTAATGTCCACAAACTACCCAGAGGTTTGTCTGTTATGTTTGGTCTGTTCATCAGACATTTCTTTTTGTGGAATCAGTAGGATAATGTGAGGATTGTAGTCAGTAACTGTTGACATCCATTGGTATTTATTTATTTTATTTTATTTATTTATTTTTATTTATTTTTTGACCGAAAAAGTCTGACTAGGTTCCAGATCCTGTCCACAGGAGGTGCGGGAGGGAGAATGCTCTCCAGAAGCATGTAGAATGAATGGAAACTGGGAAACTGGAGGAGGAGGGAAACCCCGCTTGACGGAGGAGAAAACTCAAACTCCGCAGGGAGGAACCCTGAGAATCAACCAAGGAACCTTTTGCTGTGGTGAGGTGATTAACAGCATGCACCACTGCGCCGCCCAGTATTTCAGACATCATATCCTTCAGGGATGTTATGTTACAACAAAGCCTGTGACACCGCAACTGTTTCAGTTTGTAACACCATTATGTGAGATATGTCCCTCTTTCCAGCCTCCTGTCTCCCACGTATGTCATGCTTTGCCCAGATGTCTTGCAGTAAGAGGGTCAGAGGTATGTTATATCATTATTTAGTGATTGCACTGCAGGCATCATCCCATTGACTTAGTAGACTCCTGGGAGTGGTATGCAGCAGTGGCCATGAATATGGTCTCACACCCTGGACATTCTGTGGAAATCTGTACATGTACATATGAGAGTTGTGTATGTCTAGCCATTGTGAACAGACAGCCAAGACTGTGTAGCAGTGTTGTGTGTAGATGTTTGTTGATCTGAGTAGGGCGAATAGCAGATATGAGTATCATAGATCCTTTTTCTATCTGACTGTGCATGCTACTATGGCTGCTGGTGGTCTGTCGGGTGTGTATGTATGTAAGAGCAGACTGAGAAATGTCCTGTAACATCTCAGGATTCCCAGCAGACTGTGTGTTGGGCCAGTATATATCAGTGTAATGTGTGACTGGCAATCAGGATATGTTTGTTCAAACAGTCGTTCTACTCTAGAGTTTATTTGGGGTACTGGTATGTTGTTGTGACTGTGGTGCAAATGGTTGTGGGTGGACATTTTTGCACCACTATCTGCTTTTTCCTAAAGTTCCATCCCTGTAATGAATGATATATTTGGATATACATGGGTGGTTGCCCAGAGCTGATTTGGGGTAGTGCCATGTTGGTCTTGCTGTGGTTCAGAATGTGCTGGGTGACATGGTTGGCAGCTGTCATGGGTTTTTCCATTCTTTTACATGACTGTGGTCATACCTATCCACTGTCCAAATGTGTACGCACTGTCCAGATGTGTGACTCATATGCTTGGTCTGTTGCCCATAACAGTTATGGGTTTCTGAGAAATCACTGGGATATACTCCTATTAAACCTCAAACTCGGTAGCATTTTAAATAAGACCAGTGAGTTCCACACTACCTTATCCAACTACTCACTAGATATAGTTGTAATAACAGATACCTGGCTAAAGCCCCACATTAAGGACAGTGAAATTCTACCAATAGGCTATAACATCATAAGAGCAACAGAATCAACAAATGTGGAGGTGGTGTTACAGTCATGTTTAAAGATACAATCAAAGTAGCCCAACTAAACAATTTACCCAACTGAGAAATATTAATTACCCACATTGAAATCAACCCCAACAAAAGAATAATAATAATCACCACCTACCTACTCCCCGGCAACAACCTACCCACTATAGAACACCTACTACTCTCCTGGGCAGCCACGAAATTCACAGAGGAAACTATTGTTCTTGGTGACTTCAACTTAGATTGGCACTCCTGCACTACTAATAATCTGTCCAACTTTATTAATCTCTTCAACTTCACCCAAACAATAAACTGCCCAACTGATATTGACAAACACTGTAACAAGCAATCAACATTAGACTGGATCCTAACCAATAAACCTAACCTAGTTTCTTAGACAGGTGCCTACCTGACTCCCTCAATGACCACTATCCAACCTTTCTTTACAGGAAACACATGTAGACCCAAAGCAACATTCTCTACAAATACATCACTTGCAAGAAAAACTTCTCTCCCACTACTTTCAACCTTTTACTGCAATAATGTAACTCGTCCACTCTTAACTACCTACAATTAGATGATGCTGTTCAGTACTTCAACAAAACCTTCCTTACAATTCTTAATAATCTAACCCCTACCAGAAAAGTTTGTACTCGAACCACACCCCTCCCATGGCTATCCAATGACACTAAACTACTAATGAAATGTAGAGGCAAAGCTTGGTCCAATTATCACATATCCAAAGACAAAGCTGATCCCCTTAACTATCAGCAACTAAAAAAACTTAACAAAAAAAAAAAAAAACAAAGAAAAAGAGATAAGGTATACTTCCTATCCTGTCAGCAAAAAAACTAAAACAACCCACAAAAATTTTGGCTTTCCTTCAACTAACTCCTAAACCCAGGATATACCTCTACCCCCACCTGCTACCTCAAATGAATCAGTCCCTATCTCTACTCAATTTAACACCCATTTCATGAACACCATTACCTCCCTCTTAAATAATCAACCTACTCAGCCACTTACTGTCCGCACCCAAGCCATAGACAATCATAGCCACTTCTCCTGCTTACCCATACAAAGTACATAAAATCCTCTTGTCCAAACTCAAACCATGCTGCACAGCTGCAAACAAGCTCCCTAATAAACTTCTAAAACTTGTAGCCTCTTCAATTGTTTACCCCATTTCTATCCTGATAAAGTGCTCTGTAAAAGAACATTATGTCCCACTCATATGAAAAATATCTCATATTGTAACTCTCCACAAAGGTGGCCCCTCCAAAGAACTAACCAACTATCATCCCATAGCCATATTTTCCCCCTCACAAAAATTTAAAAAAATGCATACACAAACAGCTCATATCCTACTTCCTTAATAATAACCTCCTTTTCAGCTTTCAGCATGGTTTCAGACCAAAGCACAGTGCCAGCACTGCCCTTCTAACCTTCATTAACACCATCCACCATCTTGACACCATATCTCACCAGCTTCTACTAAATAAACTATCTTCCTATGGCCTTAGTTTACCCTCACTAAGTTGGTTCCACAGCTATCTCTTCAACTGTCAACAAGCTACAAAGTGGGAAAACTATCTTCCCCCTACTCCCCAGCTTTGTGAGTGTACCCTAAGGGTCTACTCTCAGTCGACTTCTCTTCATCATATTGACAAACAACCTCAGTACAGCAATCAAACATGTCTCAATGGTACAGTATGCAGATGATGCTACCCTTACCTACTCTACCTCCTTACTCCAAGACTTCCAACTAAAAATGCAATCCTCTTTTAAGGACATCAAAACCTACTTCTCTCAACAACTCACTTTAAATCCCAGCAAAACCAAAATCATATTTTTTTGTACCAAAAAACTCAAGACTTATCAGCCTCCACTATCAATCACCTCTGAAACTGATACCAAAATTACCCCACTAACCACTCAAAACATTTAGGAGTCACCATAGATGACAACCTCAGATTTAACATACATATTGCCCAAACCATTAAAAAGGTCCACATCCAACTAGGTTCCCTATACAGAGCCAAACCATTCCTAACTACCAACACCAGGCTAACCACTGCTTGCACACACCTTTTATCTACCCTTCTCTATGGCTGTTTACTAACCCTCAAAAATCTGACCTCAACAATCGAGAAACATGTTACCATAAAATTTCTAAGTTTACCACTAATCACCCATACAGATCCCACCATTGCTCAGCTCTTTCAAAATTAAACTGGCTAGAGCTCCCCAGCCTTATATCTCTTAATCAACTATCCTTAGCTCACAAAATAATCTACCACCCCAACAACTGCCCTGCCATCTCCTCTTTAGTTCAACCTAATACTAATACCAGATCCTTCAGATCTTCCAACAAACTCCTACTAAAAATATCCAACTCCCACAACCAACATGGTGACTCCCTCTATTCACACAAAATAGCCAAGTTCTGCAACACTCTTCCAGACACAATAACAAAAAATCCAGTACATAACCAGTTCAAATCACTCCTAAAGGAACACCTAACCAGTCACTGGCTGTGCTCCTGCCTCTCCCCAGGTTAAGCTACTTCCCCACCTTTAGTTACCTTTCTCACCAGACCAGCTAACATCCCTTTTGTAAACTTTAACTTATATACTATCTACTGTTACTATTGTACAGTCCAACTGAATGTATTATATTTGCTGCCAATGTGTTGTTTCTGCAACAGTAATTTTACAGTTCTACCAATTGTATTATATTTACTGCTACTTGCTTGTGTTCTACTACTGTGGAGTCATCCCCCTGGGTCTCCACTAATAATAAGGACCTGGCTTTGTACTGTTTCTAGATGCTGTAAATAATTCTGTTATACTAATGTTTTACTGTTACTATGTTTTTGTTTATTGTTTGTATTACTGTGGAGCTTTTCTCCCCAGGTCTCCACTGAAAACTGGCCTCTGGCCCAGTCAGACATACCCGGTCAACAAATGTAATAAATAAATAAATAAAAGTGGGCATTGACATCAGTAAATAATGACATTCATTTGTGTTTCACATCTGGAATCTATTTGTAATTGTATGTTAAAGCAAACCATGCCACTCTAGCAGACTTCTATGTCTATGACAGACATATTTCAAAGATGTCACTATTGTTTGCCCTTTATCCCCCCAGTTTGTCAGGCTTTATATATATATATATATATATATATATATATATATATATATATATATATATATATATATATATATACACATATATTTATATTTTATATATATATATATATATATATATATATATATATATTTTATAAGAGTACTACGGATATATCATTTCCCCTTATGTTAATTGACTGTTGTGCATGATATGTTTGTAAAAACATTACAAATTCCTACAGCTCAGATGTTGTGGAGGTATGTTGCTGTGATTGTTGTGCACAGGATCTTGGGTTCTAGACTTAGAAATGATTACTTTTTTCATTAATGTTAAATGACCAGAATGCATGATATGTTTGTAAAAGCATTACAGCTATCCACAGTGCAGATGATGTGGTGGTAAGTTGCTTTGATTGTAGTGCACAACATCCTGGGGCCAAGACTTGGCAGGCCTGATTATTTTGTTGCAATGCAGAACAAGGGCTGATGGAGACAGAGTGATTAAGGCACTTTTAAGTAGTTGTAAGGGGGTTTACATGGCTTTGTGTGGAGCTAAGCAATACTAACAGATGATTAAGTCATGTTAACTTCTCTTAGCACCACTTACTCCCACTTACACCAGTGCTAATTTTCATTAAAGACATGAAAAAAGGGAGACAGGAAAGTGGTGAAATGGGGGCAAGCAGGAGGTAAAACATTAGGAAAAGCAGCTAGGGATGTGCAGTATGGGTTTGGAAAGGAAAGGCTCTACATTTCTTCTGCAGCAACAGCTGTGAATAATGAGTAGAATTTGGAATTTACAGCCTCACACCACACAGGGAGGGGTGTTGGTGACAGACATTTGCAGAATAATCTGTGGGTTGATTGTTTAGTTTCACTGTACATGGGGGTGAAATTTAGAGCTATGTATGGGGCAATTGTTTTTGTGGGACAGATACCCTTTTTTTAAAGAGAAAGTGGGATGTTGGGGAAGGGCTGTAGGTATGTTTGGGGAGGTAGGTTGGGTAAGATAGGTTGCATTTGCAGACAGACAAGACAGAGAAGGCAACAGACAGGGATGGTATATGACACATGAGGGTGGTAAACACCTTTGACTGGGAGGGAGGTTGGGAATCCAAATCCCATGAGCATCCAAATGGATACAGTGAAACTGAGGTCCCCACCCATAGGCAGTTACCACTGCACCTTCACAGCCCTGAAGGTGGCTGTGCTGGGGGCTGGGCAAAAGGGGCAGCCTGGCCCTTGAGGCGCACCAGGCAGCCCTCAATCTGGCATAGCAGCCTACCCAACTCTGTTCTGATGGCTCTGCACACCAAACCACAGAATTGACTACTGGTGACAGTCTCCTGTCTGCGCCCACTCCAGGGGGGACGGGTCCCATACCCTGAGGCAGTTCCATCTGAAGGTGGTACAGAACCAAAGGACAAGGAAGTCCTGGGTTGGATCCCAGACATGCTGGGGCCTGGTGCCATGGCTTGATGAGGTGGAACAGGCAGTTCCACCAGGATCTGCCTTCCCAAATATGCTATAGTGTTGAGGTTTTAAAAGATATGTTGGTTAGTCATGAGCAACACATTTCAAGATTAGTTATAACAGCATGCATGGGTGTTCCAATTAATCCCATAAAACAGATCTGAAACAGTTACATAGCAGACAGAACACATGCATAAATGGAATGACATTATGTATTGTAAAAGCATGTCAGTAACATTGATGACAACAGGCCATCAACAATGGTATTTGAATAAGGTATGTTAACATGCAACCAATCAAATATATGAACAATAATAGAACACAAGTCCCAACATCAGATTTGGAGAACAACATAACCGTAGTATATGAATAATAATTATTGATGCAGATGAGGGGTGGCAGGAGAGCCAAAAAGTCCATTAACAATGGTTTGTGCTTCTATTTTCCACAACAGTACTGCTCAATAATCTATGGGTCTGCCTTCACTTTACATCTATCTATCGCCCATAGCTTCTGTAGCACAAATATACCTATTAAACTGTCAGCCTGGAATGGTATGAGGCAAACTGTGACAACTCTGGGTACATGAGTAGAGGGGACTCATACATGTCAGGGTTACATATCAGGCACAGGAGAGGTACCCTGAACCGCTGTTATGTGAGTGTGCAAATGGCATACTTCAACTGGTTTCCTATCTATCCAGGGTTATTGGCAGCAGTGACCACTAGCTGTGACTGTGTGACACTTGAGAGACATGTATTGGGAAGTGTGCATGTTATATATACCTATCCTGCTGTCATTTGCAGGCATGTGGTGGGACAGTTGAACAGTTGTACACAGTTTATTAGTATACCCTTCATTCAGCTATTACCAACATTTCCTTACCTGTAAAACCTGTGGAGAAAATATCTGTTAACACTACCTTACTGTTTTTACATATATTTCTGATTCCTTGTGTGTAGATATGCACACATCTTAGTACCACTCCCTGGATTTGAACCATGTCTGGGTGTGCAGAATAACAACTAAGCTATTTCTCATCACACTGAGCTACTGGGAACTGTTGTTTCTTGTTTCACTGTTTTTTGCCTATTAGTCTCTTGGTTAGACAGTCTGAACTTGTAATCCTGTGATGCATGCATGACAAATAGTTAGTGTACTGTGCATTAATCCTTTGAATTACTACAATCTGGAAAGCAAAGGTTAACACAGGGCATTTATATCTTGTTTTACAGCTCCATTCTAAGTCTACAACTACATATGAGAGTAAACACAGCAGTTTCTGTTATAGATGTTTATTTCAGATCTATCTTAGTCGGACATACTTTATTTATTCAGTTAACACAGTAACAGTATACCTACTAGCACTACACAATGTACTCCTTAGTTATTTGCACAATATACTGCAAAATAGATTTTTACTCACCAGCCTATGGGCGCAGCCTCAGCAGTCTGTCAGCATGGGCTTTGATGTTACTAGCCCTCTCTGCTGCAGCTGTAGGGGAGAAAAGCAAACATTATGCATACCTGTCTATCACATCCTCAGGATAGAATTTGGTACACCTATTTCTGTGATACTTATAAACTGCTGGCATCTTGGATCCACTGGTCCAAGAGCACCCCCTTCCTCCACTTTGTCGGCACAGTGGTGCCAGACCTGCTCACCAATTTGGGGGATGCCAGTAGCACTAGTGAGATCATGGGCAAGATGGTTCCAGGTCTCCACTTTATATTGTGAGCCCTGATACTGGCCCTGCAGCAGTCTCTCATCATGGTTACTTCCGAGGAGGCCAGCCATGACCCTGGACACCACAATACCCCAGCACTGTGCCCAAAAGCTTGAACTCTCACCTACGCCAGCCATGGTTCCTGCACAGGTTGAACTATAACAGGTACTGGCTGTATTCCCACTTGTATGGTTTAAATAAGGCCTTATTCCCACCCTTTGCCATCATTGGCTGATTTTGGAAATGTTGAACACAGCTTTGCAGTGCGCAAACCTGCTAAGCCAATTTTAGCAATGCTTAAAGGGAAAATTGTTGAGCACTGCTTAACAGTGTGCAAATCCACTTAGCTGAGCTGACTGTTGCTTAGCATTCATGTCTAAGCATTGCTTAAACTGGCTAAGTACAGCTGAGTACTGCTAATCATTGCTCACTTTTAATTTTTGGATATATTAGAATAATGACTTTATTTAGTAAGTGTATGTGATTTACTTTACATGATGTCCCTCTATGTGCTTTCATTACATTACCAAGGGATGTGGCTAAACTGTATGGGACACGTGTATACATGGGTGGTTTCACATGTTATATGCACAAACACTTCCATTTTAGACCAGCTACACTACCCAGATTGACAAATACCACTTACTACATAACTTGGCAAAGGCTCTTGCTACCCCCATAGTGCCTTTTTTAGGCAAGGCTCAAAAGACAAACCCACCTCCATAGGTATCACAAGGGATAAGAAACTAAGAGTAAAGCTACTCAACGCCAGAAGTCTAAACCTCAAGATGCACGCACTCAAAACTCTCCTTAGCATGGAGAACATCGATATCTGTGCAGTAACAGAAACTTGGTTCAGGGCTCCCGTGAGCACCCCAGCACTACAAGGTTATAAAAACTTGGACCGAACCACAAAATTCATCAAAGATACCCACACCTCCAGGTTGGTGGCAAAGCACGAAGCATCAGAGACTATCCATGTGCAACTAACAGTGGGTAAAACTGCCTTCAAGTTTATAGCCTGCTACAGACCACCCTCCCAAACCCAGGAACCCCACTCGGCCTTCCTGAGAACACTAGAAAATATGAAGGTCTCTCCAAACACCATTATATTGGGTGACTTCAACTACCCAAACATAGACTGGGAGCATTACTCTAGCTCCAACACAAAGGTTCCTAGAATTTATAAACTCAAATGCTATGGAACAACTTGTTACCACTCCCACAAGAGGGGAAAACATACTGGACCTGACCATCACCAACATGGGGACTCTATGCTCCAGACCAGAAGTGTATCCCTCACTGGTAAGATCAGACCATGAACTAATCTCATTGGATATTCAGCCCAGAAAACCACAATGAAAAACTTCTCTAAAGCAAATTTCACACTCCTCAAATCCGAGGTGGAATGCTTCAAAGAATCCTTTACAAACACATTCTATGAGAATTCATGGATCATGCGATCCCAAATAAAACCAAGACCCAATCCTCCAAAGGCAGATGTCCTGTCTGGTGGACCCCAGCCATAAACAAACTATACAATAGAAGGAGGAAGCTACTAAATGATAGAGCAAAATCCCAAAAAGGGAAGGCATCACTGATCAGTATTAGCAAAAAACTACGGGCACTCATAAAATTGTTTAAGGCCAGCTTTGAGAGAAAAATTGCACAGGACACTAAGGATAATCACAAGGCTTTCTTTAGTTATGTTAGGAACCTGGGTGGTAATACCCAGATATGCTCAGAATTAGTCCAAAATGACAAAAAATACACTGAACCCACAGACCTTGTCAACATCCTAGCTTACAGGTTCAGCGCAAACTTCTCCCCCCCCTCCCCACCAAAAGGGCAAATATATATCCCAGCAGAGTGCTGCCCCTGACATCTCAGATGCGCAAAACACAGCATCAATGGGACCAGACAGTGTCCCGGGCTGCGTCTTACATGAACACCAAGAAGAGCTAAACCCAAACATAAAACTACTGTTCAATCTCAGCCTTACTACAGGATATGTGCACAACAGCAACAGTGGTCCCTCTCCATAAAGGTGGTGCCTCAACGGATCCTGGAAACTATTGCCCCATAAGCCTGACTAGCTTGGTCTGCAAAGCTATGGAAAGGATCATCATGGACCTCATAAATAAAGATATTGGGGACCTACACACACTGGATCGCAGATCCTGCCATTTAAACCTGGTTGATTTCTTTGAAACAGTCACCAAGGCCATTGACGAGGGGAAGGTGGTCCACACAGCCTACCTGGACATTGCAAAAGCCTTCAATACAATACCCCACTCGGGCATTATAGATAAACTCACCAGCTTAAATATAAACCCCTATGTCACTAGATGGATTGCAAACTGGCTCAAGGACAGAACCCACATGGTTAGAATTGCTGGAGCCATGTCAGACTCCAAACCAGTTACAAGTGGTGTCCTCAGTCCTGGGACCTATATATTTCTCAGAGGTACAGGCCAACACGGAAGGACTGTGGCTGACCTCGACTCTCCAGCCAACACAAGCATCCTCCAAAAGGGCCTCATAGAAACAGACAACTGGTGCCAGAGCCATGGCCTCAAGCTAAATGCCAAAAGTGTATAGTCATCCCCTTTGGCAAAACAAAGTGCCCACAAATTACCACATAGGTGGTAATCCATTAAGTACAGAAGAAGTAATTAGGGACCTGGGGACCCAAGTTGATAGCAATCTCTCATTTGACAGTGGTTAGAAAAACATTTTATATAGCCCACCTAATCATGAAGGGATTCACATCTAGATCAGGGAGGTCATCTTTACTCATCCCTCATCAGGCCCATAATTGAGTACAATGCCCTTTTGGGATGTACCTTACCAGACACCTGCAGCAAATGGAAAGACCCCAAAAGTACCTCATCAAGAGGATCAAAGGGCTCAAACAGATGCCATATGCTGCCCGTAAAGAAACTCCAGCTCTACTCAGTGGCATACCGCCTGTTCAGAGGCGATCTGTGCCTGACGATAAAGCCATGTCCAACCCGAATTAATGGACATGCTGCACCTCAGAAAATCCAAATCCCATCGAGCCACGTGCTCGAGACTTGAACCTCAGCACTGAAATAAATAGGACATGCTGGAGGGACAGATTCATAACCCAGAGGCTCCCTTCACTCTGGAATAAAATCCCAGTCCAGGTTAGGCAGAGTCCCTCACTGACTCTCTTCAAGAGGAATCTTGATGAGTGGATGGGAGATCATAGGTTTACCCCGGGTATCATTTCTGTGTCACTGTTAGACAGAGGCACAGTATACTAAGCATAGCAAAATAAATTTAAAAGCCAAACACATTCTGGCTAGGCTTATAAATGCCCTATGGCAGATAGCCTAGTATGAACCTATGAACCTATTTGCAAAAAAATATATCATTTTAACACTGCTTTGCTATGTGAAAATAAAGTGCCTGCCTTGGTACTGGAACCATGAACATCTGCATTCAAAGCCAGGACTCTAACCACTACAATATCCCAGCATTAAGAGTTTAGCTGCATATTTTTATTTATCGCCTCTGGGGTGTTTAAGCAATGCTGGGAAGAGGGCCAAAACATGCACACCCACTCAGCTACTCTTAAACATCCCTTCGTATGGAAAACTTTTTTTTTTAATTATTTCTGGCCTTGGCCAGCTTTGTTACTCTAGGATGGGTATGTGAGGCAGGCATCTGGGCATTCTGCAGACACCTGTACAGTTGAGGGCTTTGCCTGTACGGCACTTTCAGATGGCAGACTTTTCTGTTTCTGTGTTCATGCCCTTCAGGAAGTCCATGCTACTGCAAACCTTTTATTCTGTCAGCTTTCAGATTTGTCAGTGCAATATTTTAAACGTGTCCCTATTTTTGTGGCTTTGTCCCCCCATTATTTATGGTGTTGTACTGCTTTATTGCTCTAGGAGGGTGAGAAGTATGTGAGGTAGGCATCTGAGCATTCTGCAGACACCTGTACAGTCAATGGCTATGACCATATGGTGCTTTCACATGGCAGACATTTATGTTTCAGTCTTCATACCCTGGAGGAAGTCTGTGCTACTGAAACCTTTTATTCTATCAGCTTTCGGGTTTGTCAGTGCAATATTTAAAATGTGTCCCTATTTTTGTGGCTTTGTCCCCCCATAATTTATGGCTTTGTACTGCTTTATTGCTCTAAGTGGGTGAGACATATGTGAGGCAGGAATCTGGGCATTCTGCAGACATCTGTACAGTTAACGGCTATGGCCATACAGCACTTTTACAATGAAGCGGGTGTGTGACAGAACCTGTAACACATCCCTGCATTGTTTCCTGCTCCCCTAGCTATTTCAGTGTCTGTGGACACTGAAATACTCATTTTAATTTCATTTCAGTGTCCGCAGAAACTGAAATAGTATTTGAAAGTGATGTACGGTACTTTCTGAGTGCAGTGGGTGTGTTCAATGTCCATGCACTACTTAAACATGCCCCCTGCACTTGTTCATAGGTTCATAGATTACTACTAGGCTAACTGCCCTTATGGGCCATTTTAAGTCTAGCCAATTACCCCATGTGAGAATCAAACCCTGCACCTTATGTTTATAAGGTAAAAATCTTAACCAGTATGCCAACCTTCCGTTTATCCATAACAGCACTGTGCCTTCATGAATATGCAAGGCGTGCTGCTGTTAATGATAATGCTAAACGGATATGAACCGCTCCATGCAGAAATAGCACTATTCCTGCATGGAGTTTATTGAATTCAGGGGTATGCCTCTGCTAAAGGAAATGCCATTTTACCTGTTAACTGAACTGGCATAATTTTTTCAAATCATCTCATTCTATTAAATTATCAGTAAATATTGTAATACATCCCCACCCCATCATCAATATCTCTGTACAAGGCTACTTTTACTCCCGAGTTAATAACTTTTATCCCTCACCCATCACTAGGCCTATATTAACACTCTTGCTTAACTTAAAAAACTTTTCCTTACCCTTTCACTCATCTTTTACTTTTTCTATCCTTAAGTTCCTCCCTCTCACTGTTTTCGATATTCAGCTTCTCTTCAGTTCATCTCTGGCACTACAATATCTAATCACTATTAAACCTTCTACTTGTTTCTGCTGCACTATACACTCACAAACTCCCCCATCTACATGAATTGCAACCTGCTAATAAACTCTGCTTTAATTGTTTTTAATCTGTCTTCACCTGAACAATTCTTGAATGTCCTCTCTATCACTATAATTATTCTATTATTATTTTTGTTATGCTTATTATTTATAAATATTCAAAGTTGATTCCATACAATTGTTGTACGTGTATAACTATTGTAACTATGCATTTAATGTCATTCATTATAGATTCATGTTCTGTTTGTAGAGCTTCTCTCCCTGGACCACCACCAAAAAGTCTTATTTTTATTCTGCCCAGTTGACATTTCATGAAAAAATGCAAATAAATAAATAAAACATACATACATACATACATACATACATACATACATACATAAATATTTTATGGATGAACTGTGATATAAGATTACATTTCTGTTTTGTTTTGTTTTGTTCAGCTAATTTGGTATTTTCAGTTCAGAGTGAAAAAACATTGTTATGTATTATTTCAATTCTCTTTAATAAAAACACGAGTCATTTTAAACCTTCATGGTTATGTTTGTGTTATTCTCCACAACCTGGCCAGAGGACTAAGGATGTCAAAAAGTGCATGAATATGGTTTCAAAGTGTACTTTTCTTAAGCTAATTTTCTCAGAGGTACGGTACATATAAACATAAACTACTTTGCATATAAGAAAGACTACCTTCAGAGACAGAGAGAATGAGAGATATAGTCAAATATCACTGCAGTGGGGTAGCACATTCAAAGAAAGTCATTCAAATATCACTGCAGTGGGGTAGCACATTCAAAGAAAGTCATTCAAATATCACTGCAGTGGGGTAGCACATTCAAAGAAAGTTATTCAAATATCACTGCAGTGGGGTAGCACATTCAAAGAAAGTCATTCAAATATCACTGCAGTGGGGTAGCACATTCAAAGAAAGTCATTCAAATATCACTGCAGTGGGGTAGCACATTCAAAGAAAGTCATTCAAATATCACTGCAGTGGGGTAGCACATTCAAAGAAAGTCATTCAAATATCACTGCAGTGGGGTAGCACATTCAAAGAAAGTCATTCAAATATCACTGCAGTGGGGTAGCACATTCAAAGAAAGTCATTCAAATATCACTGCAGTGGGGTAGCACATTCAAAGAAAGTCATTCATACATGTCTTTCCCTCAGCCTATTGGAAGGTTGAGACTTAAGTCATTATTAATTGTATTTCTTTATATCTGAAGTAACTAAGGCAGCATGAAGTAATGCACTTTTACATTAGGGATAATGCCCACCTTACTGGCTCTTATTCTAGAGTACTG
The DNA here is from genome assembly GCF_019279795.1 of Protopterus annectens. Classification (NCBI taxonomy): domain Eukaryota; kingdom Metazoa; phylum Chordata; order Ceratodontiformes; family Protopteridae; genus Protopterus; species Protopterus annectens. Next base: position 1,317,294,435 of record NC_056747.1, on the reverse strand, counting down.
GACAGCAAATGAGAGGGATAACACCCATCACAGCATAGAGAGGGCTTCTTTCCAACATAGCATTTTGTATTCCACAAAACCACTCACATGATGAGTGGTGTCACTGATTTTAGAAAATAGCCCCCTTTTTCTTAAGGTTTAGGAAACAGAAGAGGATTTTTTAAGCTTTCATGGGATTTAATAAACTCTGTGTAAGCTTTGTGTGAAGCTTACATGGAGTCTGCATGTTTGCATAGTGAGCAGCAGTGGTGATTACATATTCATGCCATGTACCACATTTAAGCTTAAAAAAGGGCAGTTTCATGGCCGGCAACAGTGTTGCCTGCCAGGAAATTGTGTAATGCAACACAGGTTGCACACTTGTTTACCTTAGAACACCCTAGCTTACCTGGATTGCACAGAGTTACAATGACTACCAGAATTTATCATATAGCAATGTATATGGTCCAAAGACAGTTCAAGATAGTGTATACAGTGCAGAGTATTGTGGAATCTCTTTCCAGCCATTCTGTACAAAAGTTTTGTAAATGATCTGTAAGGGCACATGGACTGCCATATAAAATAAACAATCAGGAGAAGTGTGTGTGTATTGAACAGGGGCATACAGATGAACGGTAGGAATGAACACAGGGAAACAGGACAGGTGAAACATTGTAAAGTAGAGCAGATGAAGGCATGTATATGGAGACAGTTGTAGCAGGAATACTAATCACATATCAACATGGTATAGTACGGACTGCACAGTAAAAATGTGTATTATGCGACTGTCAGAAAGGTGACATAACAATGGAGAAGATGTCTTTGCAATATAAGTATCCTGACATGAAGAATGGAGAGAACATCTATCAGGGATGGTATATACAATTGGAGTTGGCTGTGTATTGTGAAGCTGTGCAAACTGAGTTGGCTGAATATGACTGGAATGTCAGTAGAGGTTTCCAACAAGTGTGACACAGGTAAAGGCTCATGGACAACAGTAAAAGAAGCATCCACAATCATGGGCAATATCTGAATAATACCACCAGTAATTCCCATGTCTCTGACACAACATATGTGATTCTGAGTGATCACAGATGGGTCTGTACCAACACACTTGTACAGCTATTGTCACATGTCAGCAATCTATGAGGGTAATCAAGCACACCACACTGACACTGTAACATCTGCTGGGGGTGTTAGGAAGGACACTGCTGTACCTGCATGTGACAGTATGATCAATACAGGCTAGTTGACTGGTGTGTATGGCATATATATATATATATATATATATATATATATATATATATATATATATATATATACATACATATACACACACACGACATAACCCACACTGTCACAAATGTAACTCATGTGATCAATGTTATCAAACAGCTATGTATGTAATGTGTGCATCAGTGGAACAGGTATCACACATGCAACTGCTATAACACCTTGCTGAGGATTGCGCAACATCAGATAGTAATGTTTATGCAACAAAAATAATACCTAAGTATGGCCAATAAGATGTGTGACAGCTCACTGTGGCAAAGGTGGTGCACTTCAGTTACACATCACTGGACGATGTGTAGGGAAGTACATGAAGAAGGGTGCATTGTACTCAGTTACTGGTGTGATGAAGGCTGTGACCTATGGAAGCATTATGGCCCTTGACGTGGATGTTCTGCACATACTCGGTAGTTGTGTTACATACAAGGGAGTAGTCACCACTTTGACCACATGCTGGTTGATGTTCCATGTATCATATACCCTAGGACACAGGTCACATGCCAATTGGTCTGCTTATAGGGTGTGGTGTTTACATTATCCTTGGATTGTGTGTTTGTTTTCATAACATAACAAATCCTCCCCCATGTTTTTGCTCCATCACATGTATTGTCATGGCTATGGTAGCAATCTTTGGTGTATATTGATACTGTCTGTATTATACTAATATCACAGCAGGAGTCAATGATTGCCCACTATCTGTAGTCCTCCGGGCAGTTGTTTGGACACAGGATGTGTATGCCATTCTTGATGGCTGTGACTTAAATAATGGACAGGAAAGGGCTTACCAGACAGCCCTGATGTAGGGACCTGATCACTGGGCCCAAGATATAAGTCACTTCACACATTTCAACATATTTGTATGTTATATATGTGATCCAGTGGTCTCCCCACTTAGAGATATAGGTATTTATGTCCACATCTGACAGTGCTGAGTGAATACCTCACCGTGGATTTGTGTCAAATGCCTCAGCCTGGTCAAATTCCACAGGATGATAGTGTCATCATCATGCATGCCCTTGTTTATAATATAGGTGTTTATGTCCATATCTGACAGTGTTGAGTGAATACCTCAACATGTATTTGTATCAAATGCCTAGTGTCCATTTAGAAAAGGTCCATGATGAAATGTTTGTCTACCTCACAGATGCGGAAAGTCAGGATGTGTCTATAAATGCATGCATTGGGTGCTGTTCCCCCAACTCATAAAGATGTATGTTGATGTACACCCCTCTACAGGAATGTAGTCTGTGTGGACTGTGCGTTGAAGTCTGTATTCACCCATGTCAAGAAGATGTATGTGCTGAGCCACACTACAATCTGTGATGTTGTCACAGCTTATCGATTCTGTGTGATAGGCCTGGATGAAGGTAAGACAGTGCATACTGTATATCTTGATCTGACCTAGGGTTTTGACACAATTCCCCACTCAGGTATCATCGCTCATCTGGTCAAGACAAAACAAATATTTGGCTGAATATGACTGGAATGTCAGTAGAGGTTTCTGTTCAAGCAGTTTTATTATGTACAAACACATCAGGACTGAGGCTTAGTAACTTTTAGATAAATTTATAAACAAACTGACTGTCTCTCTCATACATGCACACACTCTGGCTGCACTCTCAAAATGGCACTGAAGCTAGCATGTGCTTGCTATTTATATGCACGTGCTTCCTTGCAAATGCTTCTTAAAGGTACAACACACACACATATTCTACAAGTATCATTGAGAAACCCTCAAAGCTGGAGATTATAGACCAATAACTTGCCTTCCGATGATGTATGAACTATACACTGGAACTGATGCCAACAGAGTTTATAGTCATTTAGAAGAAAACTCAATTATGACAATAGAACAAAAGGGCAATAAAAGAAAGTCATATGGAACAAAGGATCATTTGTTCTTAAATAAAGTCATGGTGGATAACTGTAAAAAGGGGAAGAATCTAAGTATGGCATGGACTGACTACAAAAAAGCATTTGACAGTATCCCACATTCATGAATAAAACTTGACTGTAACTGTGAATTGCACTATGTAATGCGGAGCTTTTTTCTCCGGGCCTCCACTGAAAGTGGGCTCACTGAGCCCAGTGGACCTCCCCGGTCATCAAACTGAAATAAATAAATAAATAAAATAAATAAAACAAGGCTTAAAAATGTACAAAATACACCCTAAACCGATCAATTACATTACAGTGACCATGAAACAGTGGCAAACCACTTTGCAATTAAGCCATGATAAAGGACAAATTATTATTCCAGGGATAAAAGTTCAAAGGTGGATACTCCAGGCTGACTGCCTGTCACCGCTGCTATTCTGTCTTGCCCTTATCCCATTAAACTGTCTACTTAACAGATTAGGCCATGGCTATAATTTGGCTCCTAGAAAGCAGCAAAGTGTAAAGACTTCTCATCTTTTCTTTGTCAATGATTTAAAATTGTATAGCTCATCAGATGAGGAACTGAAATCACAACTGCAAGTAGTCAAATTTTTTTCAGATGATATAAGAATGTCATTTGGTCTTAAATGTGCAAAAGCAACTTTTAAAGCAGGAAAGCTGCAGTACCAAGAAACATCAGTTTGGGACAAGAATGTGATATAACAGAACTTAAGCAAGAGGAAGTGTATAAATATTTGAGAATTGATGAAGGATCAACAATAAAACATGAACAAATGTGAATAAAACATTGTAAGGAATATTTTTGGAAGACTTAAATTAATTCTCAAAACAGCGTTGACATCTAAGAACAAAATTCAACCTATAAACTGATTTGCTCTTCCTGTCCTAACCTACATTTTTGGAGTGATTGACTGGCCCCAAAATGTGTTGGATAGATTAGCTAGGAAAACAAAAGAATGCTTCATGCTCATCAAATGATTTATAAAAATCATTGCATACTAAGATTATATATTTCCCATTCCAAAGGAGGTATATGCCTCCTTTTAATTGATTACATGTATAGATTTGCAATCGTGTGATTGCACACATATCTGCTGACCTCACAAGACCCAAACATAGTGAAAGTTTTGAAACACGAGGAGAATAAATCTAAGATGACTTCCCTGCTTAGTCTAGCAGAAGCATATTGGTGTCAAGTGGGAATGGAAATCAAACCAGAAGTAGACAAAAATCAGGCAGCAACTGAATGTGCCAAAAAACAAAAACAAAAAAAAAGAAAATAAAGTGAAGGATCAGATGAGAAGACACGAAATGTCAAAAATGTATAAATATAGTTGCAAGTATAGAAAACTCCTTGAAGAACCTAACATTGATCAGGATCAAATGCGAGAATGGTTAAGGAGAGGCAAATTCAAACCAAAAGATTAAAGGTTATACTGGTGGCCCAGGATAGTGGGCTGTATACACTTTGGTTTGCAGAGTCCATTGAACATGTGGGAGAAACAATTAAATGTAGGTTTTGTAAAGCAGAATTAGAAACAGTCACATACCTTATTGCTGTTTGTGACATACTAATGGTAGCAGGACTATATCCTGAAAGACACAATAATGTAGCAAGACTGTTGGACTGGGGATTCTGCAAACATTATGGTACTGAAGTGGCTGAAAAACACTGGAAACATGAGCCACAAAGCATGACAGAAAATGATGAAGTCTACATCACATGGGCTCAACCATTACAAAAAGTCCAAAATACAGATGACAGAAAATCAGATATAGTTATCCATGAAAAGAAGACAAAAGTAGCATTGATTACTGAAATTGCTACACCCAGTGACTGCAGTGTCTTGCATACAGAGAGACACAAAGTCATAAGATATCAGGATTTGCAGGCAGAAATGAGAGCAACGTGGACTAAAGATACCCAGACAGTTCCAATAGTAATAAGAGCAGTGGGTCTTATAAAAAAGAATCTATAATCATATTTAGATATGTTACCAATACATGTACCTCAGTATGAACTTCAGAAGAAGTCATTACTGGGCACATTGCAGGTGCTGCGAAAAGCACTTCTGGCTGACATCAACTATTGAAACAATACTAATTTCATGAACTTTAATCGTACTTTGACTTAAGAATGGGGTCCATTCCCATCATGGTATTATAAACCCAAAAGACTTGGAGAAATTAATAAACTGGAGATTATCCCTTAAGTAACTAGATGGTGAACCAATTGGCTTACCAACAGAACATGTACTGTGAAAGTTGGTGAATCAATCTTTACCAGTAGAACTGTCACCAGTGGCATACTCCAAGGATCTGTGCTGGGCCTTTTACTGCTAGGAATCTATTTCTCAACAGTCCAGGCTAAAGTAAATGGCCTTTAGCTTGCCAAGTTTGCTGATTCTTGCATATTGGTTGCAATATGATGTTAGCATACTGCAAAAGGGGTTAACACAGACAAATGATTGGTGCCAAAGCTACACAGTCTACAAATAAATGCAAAATGTGTCATTATTTTCACCTTCTGCAAAGTGGAATTCCCTGGTAATTACAGCATTGACAACACTATGCTGCAGTCCAGTGGTGCAAGACCTGGGAACACATGTAAATATTAATCTGAACTTCGACCACCGAGTGTCCACAGTGGTATAGGAAGTCTGAGCCATGAACCTCATTAGCCAGACAATTGTATCCATATCTGAGGATGATATAACAGCATTGTACTAAAACCTCATCAGAACACAAATATAGTATAATGCTCCATTTTGCATGTACCTCACCAGACACCTGGGGTTTCACACCAAGGAAATACAGGGCCTACAAACTATGCCATGATTTATGTGGATAGACTGAAAGCCCTGTCACTGTAATCTGTATTGTATAAGATGTGGTGACTTCTGCCTGACCTATAGGCCAGTCTCTGACCCTGCCCTGATGGGAATCCTACATATGCATAAATCAGATATAGCTGATGACATCAGCCAAGTCTGGTGAGAGGAAGATGCCAATAGCAGTGTCTCACATGCTGGTATAAAATGCTCTCTCTAATGTCAAGCAAGTGCACAAACACACACACAGGCCATTTGCCTGCAGTAAGAACAGAACCCCTACCTATCTAAGTGCATAGTTACAGAGCCCTGCATTTAAGGCAAGCACTACAGCTTGAGTCTAATCTGGAGAGTGCCAGACAACACTATACAGGTGATGACATCAGCAGTGTCTGGTGGGAAGAAAATGGTAATAGCAGTGAGTCACATGCTGGTGTAAAATGCTCTATCTATTGTCAAGCAAGTGCACAAATGCACATACACACCCCATTGACTGCAGTGAGAACAGAAACCCTAGCCATCTAAGTACATCAACTACAGAACTCAATACTTTATGCAAGCACCGCAGTACAAGTTTAACTTTTGTAAGGATGCAGGACAACTAATGGAATAGAAGATTTTGGGAGGCCTGCATGAAATGGATGTTTAGGCATGCAGCAGTGTCAGACTATTGACAATCCATGGGATCTAAGTAGTAACAATCAGATACACCCTTCTGCTACACTGACTCAGCACATGCACACACACACACACACACACACACACACACACACACACACACACACACACACACACACACACACACACCTCCCAGTTGAGTGCAGTGAGAACAGATCCCCTACCTATCTAAGTACACTGACTATAGAACTCAGTGCTTTACACAAGTTCCACAGCACAAGTTTGACCATTACTATGCTGTAGGACAAGTTATAGTGGATGACATCAGCACTGGGATGTTGGAGAGAAGATGTTGGAAGGTCTGCATGAAATGAGTGTGTAAGCATGTTCAACTGTTAAGATATTTCAAGTTCTGCATGTTACCAAATTGATGAGTGTGCAATGTGTAACATTTGGTGGTTGTGTTTCAATGTGCAGGTATACTTTAAGAAACAGCTTTACAAACTATATGTAAACAAGTGTCCACATTACTACAACTATTGGAAAATCTGAATGTTTATTGTCATTTTAAAGATGTGCATGATATATAACACAACATTTGTTATTAATTTATGTAGTATAGTTGATATGTTTGTGAACAAGTACTGAGACCTACCTCCCTGGACTACATAAAAAGAGACATGGAGGAGCTCTTGGATTATGTTACCCAGGAGGGTATGACCCTAGCTCTGAACAGCATCTGACCATCATTCAGAATAATACCACAGTACAAGCAGAAAATGATTGATTTCAACAAGTGGCTAAGTTTCTGTTGTCATTCTAACGGGATCCATTACCACTGTAACAGCTACAAACAAATGCAATCTGAGGGTCATGCTGCTCAATGCTAGAAGTCTAAATCTCAAAATTCACTCGTTTGAAGCACTCCTTAAAATGGAGAACATTGACATTTGTGCTATAACAGAGACCTGGTTCAAGGCAGCAGAAAGCACCCATGCATTACCAGGCTATAACTCATTCCACACCTTTTGGCCCGAGAACCTGGACCAAAGCTCCAAAGGTGGTGATGTTTCCATATTCATAAAGGATGCACACACCTCCAGACTGGTGGCCCAACATAATGCATCAGAGATACTTCAGGTGCAGCTAACACTGGGTAAGACAGTGATTCAGGTCGTAGCCTGCTATAGGTCCCCAACCATGTCCCAAGAGTCACACTCCACATTCCTAAGCGCCCTGGAGAATATTAAGGACCAATCTAACACTCTCATACTAGGTGACTTCAACTACCCCTCCATTAACTGGGAAAACTACTCATTTACCAATACACTTGCCCACTGTTTCCTGGAATTCGTTAATTCCAATGCTCTAGACCAGCTCGTTCTTACCCCCACTACAGGTAGCAACATACTTGACCTTGTCATTACTAACCTAACATGGGTGACCATTGCTCTACACCAATAGTCAACTCCACCCTGGTTAGATCTGACCACAAACTAATCACATTGGAAATCCACATCCATCCCCCCCCCCCCCAGCAAAGGTAACCACCATGAAAAACTTCTCCAAAGCTAACTTTGGGCTACTAAAAACAGAGGTAGGTAAATTCACTGCACCCATGCAAATTGAGAATAGTTGCATGACTGCCGAATCATATACCAATGCACTGTATGAAAACGTACACAAATGCATGGATCTCGGCATACCCAATAGAACCAAGACACATTCCTTCAAAAAAAGGAAGCCAATCTGGTGGTCCCCTGCCATAAACAAACTCTACAACAGAAGGAAGAAACTGATGTGGAATAAGGTGAAGTCCCAAGACTGTAAAAACTACCTTATCAGCTTTAACAAAAAGTTGAGATCCCTCATCATATCCTCTAAAGCTAGCTATGAAAACAGAATTGCAGCAGATAGTAAAGACAACCACAAGGCCATCTATAATTATGTAATGAATCTCCACGGCAAAACCCAGATTTGCTCTGAGCTACTGCACAATGGTACCTCCTATACCGAGACAACAGATATCGCCAATATACTGGCTGACAAATTCAGTGCCAAGTACTTTACTCCTCCCCCCAAAGGACCAATCAAAATACCAGTAGATTGCCAGGCACCCAGTATTACTGCTGCACAGGTTAAAACAGCACTGAAAAGCCTCGAATACAGCTTTTATGGGACCTGACAATATCCCTGGCTGTGTTCTGCATGAACTACAGAGTGAACTGGCACATCACCTGTGTGCCCTGTTCAATCACGGCCTCACCTCAAGCTTTGTTGCTACCAAATGGTGCACTGCTACAGTCATCCCTCTCCAGAAAGGAGGAGCGACTACAGACCCTGGGAACTATCGCTCCATTAATCTGACGAGTCTGATATGCAAAGCTATGGAACAGATCATCATGGACCTAATAAACAAGGATATAGGGAATCTCCAAATGCTGGATCCCACACAGTTTGGTTTTGTGAAGGGTAGATCATGCCTGCTCAACTTGGTTGACTTCTTTGAGTCAGTCACCAGAGCTGTGGATGATGGCAAGATGGTTCTTACAGCCTACCTTGATCTGGCCAAGGTCTTTGATACCATTCCCCACACAGGAATCATAGAAAAACTCACTAAGCTAGGCATCAACTCCTATATCACTAGGTGGGTTGCAAACTGGCTCACAGATAGGACCTACAGTGTGAAAGTAGCTGACTCCAAGTCAGACTGCCGATGAGTCACAACTAGAGTCCCACAGAGTTCAGTCCTGGGTCCTCTCCTGTTTGGCATCTACTTCTTTGAAGTTCAGGGCAACATGAAGGGACTCTGGATGACAAAGTTGACAGATGATTGCAAGTTGGGAGCTATTATTAACTCCCCAAGTGATGTTGACATTCTACAGAAAGGCCTCACTGAGACCGACTGGTGCCAGAACCATGACCTTAAGCTCAGTGCCAAAAAATGTGTTGTCATCCACTTTGGGAAAAATCCAGCTCCCATGAATTACTACATCGATGGTAGTCCACTGAACACAGAAGGCATTATAAGAGATCTGGGAACACAGGTTGATAGAAACCTCTCTTTTGACCACCACATTTCCACTGTAGTCAGAACGTCCTTCTATGTTGCACATCTCATTGCTAAGGGTTTTGCATCCAGGAAGAAAGAGATCATTGTCTCCCTCTACTCTTCCCTCATTAGGCCAATCATCAAGTACAATGCCTCATTTGGCATGTACCTCACTAGACACCTGCAGCAACAAGAAAGGCTGCAAAAGTACCTCACAAAGAGGATCCTAGGCCTTAAACACTTGCCCTATATGGACAGACTCAAAAAACTCCAACTATTCTCTGTCTCATATCGCCTACTTAGTGGCGATCTCTGCTTGACTTACAAAGCCATGTCTGACCCAGCTCTGTTAGAAATGCTACATCTAAAGAAATCCTAATCCCTCTGCAGTACACACTGCAGAGACTTCAACCTCATTACCACAATCAACACCTGTCACCCCTGGGCTTTCGAATATTGGCAAAGTCTCTTGCTACCCCCATAGTGCCTTTTTTAGGCAAGGCTCAAAAGACAAATCCACCTCCATAGGTATCACAAGGGATAAGAAACTAAGAGTAATGCTACTCAATGCCAGAAGTCTAAACCTCAAGATGCACGCACTCGAAACTCTCCTTAGCATGGAGAACATCGATATCTGTGCAGTAACAGAAACCTGGTTCAAGGCTCCCGAGAGCAACCCAGCACTACCAGGTTATACCTCATACCATGCTTTTCAGCCCCAAAACTTGGACCAAACCACAAAAGGAGGGGGAGTATCAATATTCGTCAAAGATACCAACACCTCCAGGTTGGTGGCACAGCACGAAGCATCAGAGACTATCCATGTGCAACTAACAGTGGGTAAAACTGCCTTCCAGTTTATAGCCTGCTACAGACCATCCTCCCAAACACAGGAACCCCACTCGGCCTTCCTGAGAATACTGGAAAATATGAAGGTCTCTCCAAACACCATTATATTGGGCGACTTCAACTACCCAAACATAGACTGGGAGCATTACTCTAGCTCCAACACCCTAGCCCAAAGGTTCCTATAATTTATAAACTCAAATGCTATGGAACAACTTGTTACCACTCCCACAAGAGGGAAAACATACTGGACCTGATCATCACCAACATGGGGACACTATGCTCCAGACCAGAAGTGTATCCCTCACTGGTAAGATCAGACCATAAACTAATCTCACTGGATATTCACATCCCGACCCCACCCCCTGCCCAGAAAACCACAGTGAAAAACTTCTCTAAAGCAAATTTCACACTCCTCAAAACCGAGGCGGAATCCTTCAAAGCCCCCAGGCCTGTGGAAAATACGGCCCAGACCGCAGAATCCTTTATAAACGCATTCTATGAACACCTTCAGGAATGCATGGATCATGCAATCCCAAATAAAACCAAGACCTAATCCTTCAAAGGCAGACATCCTGTCTGGTGGACCCCAGCCATAAACAAACTATACAATAGAAGGAGAAAGCTACTACATGATAGAGCAAAATCCCAAAAAGGGAAGGCATCTCTGATCAGTATTAACAAAAATCTACGGGCACTCATAAAATCGTCTAAGGCCAGCTTCGAGAGAAAAATTGCACAGGACACTAAGGATAATCACAAGACTTTCTTTAGTTATGTTAGGAACCTGGGTGGGAATTCCCAGATATGCTCAGAATTAGTCCAAAATGACAAAAAATACACCGAGCCCACAGACATTGCCAACATCCTAGCTGACAGGTTCAGTGCAAACCCTCCCACCAAAGGGCAAATATCTATCCCAACAGAGTGCTGCCCCTGACATCTCAGATGCTCAGGTAAGAGCCGCCCTCTCCAAAGCAAAAAAACACAGCATCAATGGGACCAGATGGTGTCCTGGGCTGCGTCCTACATGAAATCCAAGAAGAGCGAAACCCAAACATAAAACTACTGTTCAATCTTAGCCTTACTACAGGATATGTACCCAAAGAGTGGCGTACAGCAACAGTGGTCCCTCTCCACAAAGGTGGTGCCTCAACGGATCCTGGAAACTATCACCCCATAAGCCTGACTAGCTTGGTCTGCAAAGCTATGGAAAGGATCATCATGGACCTCATAAATAAAGATATTGGGGACCTACAGACACTGGATCCTACCCAGTTTGGCTTTGTTAAGGGCAGATCCTGCCTCTTAAACCTGGTCGATTTCTTTGAAACAGTCACCAAGGCCATTGACGAGGGGAAGGTGGTCTACACAGCCTGCCTGGACCTCGCAAAAGCCTTTGATATAATACCCCACTCGGGCATTATAGATAAGCTCACCAGCTTAAATATAAACCCCTATGTCACTAGATGGGTTGCAAACTGGCTCAAGGACAGAACCCACATAGTTAGAATTGCTGGAGCCATGTCAGACTCCAAACCAGTTACAAGTGGCGTCCCACAAGGCTCAGTCCTGGGACCTCTCTTGTTTGGTATATATTTCTCGGCGGTACAGGCCAACACGGAAGGACTGTGGCTGACCAAGTTCAGAGATGACTGCAAACTGGGCACCATAATCAATTCTCCAGCCGACACAAGCATCCTCCAAAAGGGCCTCATAGAAACAGACAACTGGTGCCAGAGCCATGGCCTCAAGCTAAACGCCAAAAAGTGTATAGTCATCCCCTTTGGCAAAAACAAAGTGCCCACAAATTACCACATAGGTGGTAATCCATTAAGTACAGAAGAAGTCATTAGGGACCTGGGGACCCAAGTTGATAGCAATCTCTCATTTGACAACCACGTGGCCAAAGTGGTTAGAAAAACATTTTATATAGCCCACTAAATCATGAAGGGATTCACATTTAGATCAGGGAGATCATCATGCCTCTTTACTCATCCCTCATCAGGCCCATAATTGAGTACAATGCCCCTTTTGGGATGTACCTTACCAGACACCTGCAGCAACTGGAAAGACCCCAAAAGTACCTCACCAAGAGGATCAAAGGGCTCAAACAGATGCCATATGCTGCCCTGTTAAAGAAACTCCAGCTCTACTCAGTGGCATACCGCCTGCTCAGAGGCGATCTGTGCCTGACGATAAAGCCATGTCCAACCCGAATTAATGGACATGCTGCACCTCAGAAAATCCAAATCCCATCGAGCTACGTGCTCGAGAGACTTGAACCTCAGCACTGAAATAAATAGGACATGCTGGAGGGACAGATTCATAACCCAGAGGCTCCCTTCACTCTGGAATAAAATCCCAGTCCAGGTTAGGCAGAGTCCCACATTGACTCTCTTCAAGAGGAATCTTGATGAGTGGATGGGAGATCGTAGGTTTACCCCAGCTATTTCTTCTGTGTCACTGTTAGACAGAGGCACAGTATACTAACCTCAAAAAAAGGCATAGCAAAATTAATTTAAAATGGGTGGCGAAAGCCAAACACACTCTGGCTAGGCTTATAAATGCCCTATGGCAGATAGCCTAGTAAGATCCTATGAACCTATGAACCTATGAACAGAGCATGCTGGAGGGACAGGTTCATAACCCAGAGACTGCCTATGCTATGGAATAGACTTCCCATACCTGTCAAACAGAGCACCTCACTGGCCCTTTTCAAGAGAAATCTTGATGAGTAGATGGGAAATAGAAAATCACTCCAGTGGTTCTACTCGACAGAGGCACTTGGAGCTAAGGTTGGGTGGCACGATACCAGGGTAATCCTATGGGCTAGGCTTGTAAAGGCTCCAGGGCCATTAGCCTCGTACACACCTATGAACATATGAGAGTCCAGGGTTGCAGTGCCTGGGGGTGGTAACAGAAGGTTGCATTGTAAATATATAACATTTTCTTAGATAGGACCTTCATTTTTTTCAGTTTACATATGTAGTTTCATGGGAGTAGTTTCATGTAGTTTTAGGTGGGAGGTTGGCATAATGGTTAAGGTTTTTGCCTTCCAGACACAAAATACAGAATTTGATTCTCACATGGGGTAATTGGCTAGTCTTACAATGGCCCACAAGAGCAATTAGTCTAGTATTAATCTATGAAACTCTATGAATGGTTGGCAAAGTGTTTGCACATGGAAGAAACACATTTCTTTACTCTTTCCCTATTTACACATAATTAAGCAGTGTGCAAACATGAGACTCATTGCTAAAATTATGAGAGTGAGTACTGAGTGCATGAACCATACCTGCTGCTTAGCTGACTCTGTGGCAGCAGGTGTAAGTGCATTGACACTTTTCTTTTTGAGCCCAGATGATATAGGCTGCTTGTATCAACAAAAATATAGGTAATCTCCAAATACATGACCCTACTCAGCTTGGATTTGTCAAAGGGATATCATGCCTGTTAAACCTGGTGGACTTCTTCAGGATAGTCACCAGAGCCCTGGACAAGAGAAAAACTGTGCATACAGCCTACCTGAACTTGGCCAAGGCTTTTGACACTATTCCCCACTCAGGCATTATTGACAAACTCACCCAGCTAGGTATCAACCCTTATATCGCTAAGTGGGTCACTAACTGTCTCACTGATAGAATCCATACAGCCACAATAGGGGATTCCACCTTGAACGGCAGAAATGTAACCACTGGTATTCCACAGGGATCAGTCCTGGGATGTCTGCTGCTCAGAATCTATTTCTCTGATGTACAAGCAAAAACTAAAGGTCTGTGGTTGACAAAGTTTGCTGATGACTGCAAACTGGGAGTGGTTATAGAATCCCAAAAAAAGTCAACATCCTACAAGAGGGTCTTACGCAAACAAATGACTGGTGTCAAAGTAACGACCTTAAACTCAATGCAAAAAAATGTATTGTCATCCCTTTCAGTAAGAGCAATGTTCTGGCTAACTACCACATCAATTGAAACACCCTAAGCATGCATTCTGTGGTGAGAGACCTGGGCACACAGGCTGACAGCAACCTTACCTTTGATCACCATGTCTCCACAGTGGTAAAAAGGGCATTCTGTATTGCTCATCTCATAAGTAAGGGCATTGCCTCCAGAAAAAACAAAGTTATAGCCTAACTGTATTCTTCCCTCATCAGGTCAATAAGTACAACATCCATTTTGGTATGTACCTTTCCAGTCACTTGCATCAATTGGAGAGACCACATGTATTCCTCACAAGGAGAATTCAAGGTCTTCAGCATCTGTCCCATGTGGATTAGCTGCATACATCTCAACATCTTAGAGCAAGAAATCTGGACAAAGATATACATAAAAGTGAGACAAAGGTCTGAAAATAGAGGCAGTTGTTAAATATTGCTCTTACAAACTTAGAAAGTTGATAGAATAACATGTTTTGTATTAGCATGAATTTTCTGAAGGATATGAAGTCTGAAATTCAAATGTCTGTCATTATTTTCTGACTTCACTCTTTATAGTGATTTGCCACAAATTTGCAAGAAAAGCACAATTTTATGAAACACAGAGCAAAAATATGAGGCCAAAATCTGGACATTCTGTGAAACTCTGTACAGTTTGAGAGGCATGATTGACTGAAATCACTGTCACTTTACTCAATTTCATACAGTCTACTCAGAGGCTATCTCTGCCTTCTGTATAAGGCAACCTCTGACTCTGCTTTATTGGAAATGCTGCATATCCATAAGTCCAATGACTTATATATTACTCGCTCTAAAGACCTTAACCTGGTATGCGACATTTATAGAACCTGCTGGAGGGACAGATTTGTCTTCCAGAGGTTACCACATCTGTGGAACAGACTCCCACTTCATGTCAAGCAGACCACCTCTTTGGCCCTCTTCAATTGCATTCTGGATGACTGGATGTATAACCATAAATTTATCCCAGGGGTTCCACCTGTGTCCCTCTTGGACAGGGGTAATAGCTGCTGATCATGGAAACAAGAGCAGAACTTGGGTAGGCTTGTAAGGGCCCTAGGGCTACTAGCCTAGTAATTTCCTATGATCTTATGAATCCAGGTATATGTTATACTTTAAAATAAGTAGTAATAATGCAATGAAATTATACTTTACACTACCTTCGCCATGTGTTTCTGTGTGTTGATGTAGCACAGCATGTTTAAGCAGCATTGTGCAGAGGTAACCTCACCAAGAAAGAGCTTTTCACCATCACTTGGCATTGGTGCACAATGCCAAAGTCTGTGAAAACATGGAGGCCCAAAACTAAAGGGCTCCATTGTTTCTTGGGTACTTATGTGTGTTGTGTGTGATTATATTTGTTAACCAGATTATAGATGTTAAAATGGGGTAGATAGGAAAGTGGTGAATTGGTGTGAATCAGTGGGAAGAGCAAAAGGAAAGCAATATAGGAATGTGCTGGAGGGAAGTAGGAAAGAACTATAGCTATTCATTTCTTCAACCCTGTAAAATTAAAATATGTACAGACTATTAGCTGAATTTGGACTGTCACCTCCACAAAAAGGGGTGACAACAACAATATCATGTTATATACCAAATGGACCAAATCAAGTATGTCAAGAAGATAAGTGTACAAAATGGAGAGCTATTTATGTGACATTTTTTTTGTGAAGCAGGTTCCCATTTCTTTACTTTAGTAAGAGAAAAATGCTGGGTAAGGGCATTGGTATTTCTGGGTCAGGAAGGTTGGGTAGTTGAGGAAGCAAATTGAAACAAAGAGGACAGACAAGACTAGACACAGGGATGGAGAGGGGCACAAAAGGTTGGGGGACACCATGACTGAGGTGATGGAGGGGATAAAACAAGCTCAATCCCATCAAACATGGGGACAGTAAGAATCTAGTCCTCCCCCTCACCTGTAAGACTGTAATTACTGTCCCCTTACTCTACTGGCTGCTGGAGTGCTTTACATCTTCTCCTCCTATGGACAATGAGGAAGAGCAGGCTCTCCATCAAGCATAGATGTACACCAGTGATGCTGTGCACAACCCTATGCACCAATGCTGACAACTCCTGGTGGGTGATGAAATCACCACTTCCACCAGTAATCTCGGAGTTCCACAGCACCAGCTGCTGGAGTAGTGCTACCCAAGGGTGCAGGTAGTGTAGGGGCAGCAGAGGCAGTACTTCCAGGTTGGGTCCCAGATGTGCTGGGCATCAGTGCTGGAGTCAGTGGAGCAGGAGCAGGCTGACCCACTAGGGTTGGCCTACCTTGCTGTGCTATAAAGCATTTAGCGATGTATTACAGATGGATGACATGGAGACATTTTGATGACACATAATAGAGAATAAAAAAAGAGATGAGGGTTGGGGTTAGAGAAAACATAGATACAATTAGTACCATCATATGTGACATACAATGCATTATCACAGTTATACAATTATTTTAACTGATGTATTACATTTAAGTATACTTTCTAACAACTACAAACTATAATTATGGATTAATCAAAGTAATCCTTGCAATGTGCATATATTGCACATATGCTTGGTACAATTATACAGATTACAGTTAGCAGGGCATTTATGACACTTGTATAGATTTTAATTTATGTAATAAAATTAAAGAATTGAAGTATTGTACAGTTGTTACTCATGGTACTTAAATCCTCAACCTCTGACTACAGTCTTACACCTGACTCATAAAGTCGGTTTGTGCTACAGACTTATGCTTGCATACATGGCGTTATAGTTAGGATATGCATGCTCAATTTGCTACTACTGTATATAAACAAAAACATTTTTCTTTAACTTTTAAAGATACAATAATACTTTTCTTGTGCTGCATTCGTACCACTTGCTTTCCTCAGTCTCTCCGGATGATCAGCAGGAGCCTGTCTATTCACCACTATTTCAAGATTAGCTGTGAAAAGAAAAGAAGATCATTATGCATACCAGTCTTGGTTATGTTTAGCTTTCTGTGTATTATAAATTCTCTTTATTAGCATACTTACACAACTGTGGGGTGCTGCTAGTACAGAACTCATCCACCACAGGTTGAGTGTATCCCTCTTGTACCTTTTGTAGGTCATTGAAGTGGTGCCTACACTGTTCTTTAGTGTGCAGGACGCCAGTCACACTGGATACAGCCTTGACTAGACTAGTCCAAGCATCAGACGTGTACTGGGAGCCAGAATAGTCCCCCTGCAGAAGCCTTTGGCTGTAGTGCTTTATCAGGGGTCCAATAACTATTCTGGACTCTTGAACACCCCACCTCTGCTCCCTAAGTTGGTCACCTTCCCCTCTAAGACCAGATTTGTCAAATCCTAAAACAATAACAATAGCACATAATGATTTTCTGACATTTCCTCTTATTGCATTTACTGGTACTGCGCAAACCCAAGAACCACTGCCAACCATGTTTGCACAATGTTAGGCAGACAGCAGCAGTGCCAGAGAGGAAAGCAATTTTTGAAACTGAAAATTTAATCTGACACATGACATTAGTTTGAGGAGTGTCTGCTGCTGTAACCGTTAGGTGATTGAACTTTGCTGACATGCACTGGAGGCATGAATGTCCTGACAGGACACATGTTTGTTTGGCTTTATACACTGCTAAAATTGATTTTTACAGTGTGGGATTCAAACCTATGCATAAGGGAGAAAACTGTTTCTTCCACAGCACTGATTTTCTGTCTTTGCCACAAAAGAAGAGCTTCTCAGACATGGTCATGAATTTATAAATACAGATGACAGACTGAGGTGTTAACCAAGCATTTGTGTGACCTGACAAGATACTTGTATAAACATTAATTTGTGTATGAGTCTTATTTAAGTGTGAAAGCCATCCAGGATCAGATAGCAGTATTATATGCATCAAAACATAGTAGACAGTATACCCTCAGTTTTACATCTGAACCTTCAAAACACAGGGTGTCTTATTCCTCATACTTATAATTTATATCAGCGCCACTCTTTATAATTATGTATAAAGTGTTCTAAGTGATATTTAATGTAATGTGTGGAGTTTCCTGTACTAGAATCCAGGACCATGTGTATCACAGCCCTACACTTACAGCTGTTGCCACAGGAATATTGAAATAACACTTGTATATTTTTCTGTTCATTACTATAAACTGGACTGTCACAGCAGTAGAAATATGTTGCACTTCCTATATTATAACTCAGGACCACAGGTATTACAGCCTTACATTTACACCTACTACCACAGGAATGGTTAAATAACAGTTGCATAATTCTCTGTTCACTCAAGTTTTGTGTTAACTGCCATGCAACATCAGTTACTGTATTTGCGCGGCACCCAACAGAATTAATATAATGTATCCATTTTGAAATTGTTGACTGTCTGTTTTCTGTCTGCAGGTGTTTGATGTCTGCAGGTGTTGGAAAGGCTTGCTAACTGCCGTGCAAAGTTGCTTAGTGATGTTGTACGATGGAAAGCAAAAACTGCAACAATGTATCTTTTTTTGACTTTGCTCTGTTTATGCCCTGTCTACAGGTGTTATGTCTGCTTCCTCTGTGAGCCACTAGTCCAGGTTTGAGCACTGCTAAGCATTGTGTAAATGAGATAAGCACAACTAAACATGTCATTCATTGTGTTTCTCCATTTCCTTTGTTTGCACTAAGCCACACACCATGCAAACACTGACATTAAGAATAAAGGAGGGGAGAATCGGGAGAAATGAAGAAAAGAAATCTATTAAATAAACCACAATACAAAATTTATGTTTGTAAACATGAAATATTTTTACACAGGTCTGGATGTGAACTCCCACTACAATGAACCTTCAAAACACAGTAGGGTATCTTATTCCTCTTTGCCACATAAATTTTGCAGCAGAGAATGAAAATCATTGTGCATATGGCCAACTGCAACATCATTCACAGTACTAACAAAACATATGACAGATGTTTGTAGATGTACTAATTTTAGATGTAGTGTACTGAGTGATCACACAACCATTTATAACTATTGCTTGCATAAATACAGCTCTGTCTTATCTCACTGTGTTTGTTGCTCATGCTTATCTTATCTGACGAGAAATCTGAGACATGCAATCTGTAAGACACTCTGTATCATTGTCCTTAAAATATGGGAGGATATTAAAAGGTAATAGTGTTCAGTAATCAAGAAATGAAGGGAGGTTGGATGTTACTAAACAGAAGCTGTGAAATGTGGGCTGCTTACTTACATTTAAAACCTTGAATCAATTACTTCTACACTTTGTAAGTCTAACCTAGCTGACATACCTACTGAAGGTAAGGGAGTCGGAACTGCTGTTGTGTTTTCCTTCTCCCTACCAGTAATCAATCACAGTTGCAATCCATTAGCAGCACACACCGAGGGAGTGCCTGTACTATGTTTACATGTGCTACACAGAGCCAAATATCTGGGATTTAGCAATTCTAATGAGTTCACTCCGTGTTTTGATCTTCACTGTGCTTACAGTCTTGAATCTACACTATAAAAAGGGAACCATGTAGGTCGGGAACCTGAATGTCAGGAGACTTGTTTATGTGGATAACACAGAAGAAGATATTACTTTGGGATTTATCTGCACAGAATACTACTGATTTTGATAAGGTATGCTGAAATGTCACTAAGAAAAGTCTGTTAATATATATATCTGCATTAGCAAATGCTACTTTTATCTGTACCCATGTTTTAGAAGTGTACTGATGGCATAGGTATGTTTGTCAGGGCACTTTAATTTCTCTGATACACAACCTTATAAACTGTCATCATAAGTGCAAACATTACAGCTGCTTTCTCTTTACACTCTTTTATTGTTATTTCCATGAAATGCAAATGTCCCATACTATGAATGACACATGCATGTTAGTCTTCTAGGATGGCCCATACACACCTCTAGGGGAGTGCTGGCTACAGGCAGACATGGCTGGCAATTGCATAAAATGGAATGTTCTGTGGTAAATTGTACACATGTTTCAGGGACAGTTTATTTGATAGCACATTTAGCATTTCTCTCATGGTTTGTTAACAAAATTTGTCATTTGCCTGTTGTTTTAGGGATGGGGAGCCAAGTTGCATTTATGTGTTAGCACAAACAAAATTTGCTATTGTTACTCTCCTTGTTTTGTATCCAACTTTGCTTTGTGTGTAATTTTAATATGTTGCAACCACACAATTCCTTTTTAATGTTTGAATATCTTGAATGTTTTATGTCAGTGGGTAATAGTGATATACTACCTTTGATATACTACCTTTTATGTGTTATATCAAAGCAGGATTTGTATTTATGTGATACTTATGTGTATTATCTCTTTTTTATGTTTTATGCCACCTAGGACTATGGCACCCAGGCATCCAAATCCCCACAAAACCCCTTTCAGTGACCTTGAGAGGGTATGTGAGAATATGTCTGGCAGAATACAAATTTGGCAGCAGATAGTGGCTCATGTGAACTCAGTAAGTGGCCAGAGCAGGACATATGATCTTGTGTGCCATAAGGCCACTAACATGATTTCATCAGCTCGGAGGACAGCAGCTGCAGTGGCCAGTGAATGGATGGCTAATGGGGTGGGGCTGCTACAGAGACACCACTGACACCAAGTGAAGAGTTCCTGTCCACTGTCATGGTTTCCAACTGCTCACTTTAAAGTGCACAGTAGCATGTCATTGATGTTGCTGCTGCTGTTTCAGGGAGGACAGGTATGTTCCAGGAGGAGCTTCCAGGTAGGCTTACCTATCTCAGTTGTAAAATATTGACAGCAATACTTAAGTTCTGTATAACATTAAATTTCTTTTTGGAGGGGTAGTTGTAGACTGATTCAGTTAACAATGCACTCTGGTTTATGTCATATGGGCTTGGGGTGGACTTGTCATTAAAGTCCATGTTAAAAGTATTGTTAGTTGACATATAAAGGGCAAAAAGTTTTAACCACTTGTGTTACTGTTCATTGTGACGATGGTGTCCTTACATTTTTTTAACTACTTCCAGGACCGTCCACCATAGGGAGCCTACAATCATCTGCATATGGTAAACCAAACATTTTTATGTCAGTACTGATGAGCAGTTGAAAGATATATTTAGTTTGTGATGTGGGTGCCAGGAAATGTTGTGTGTATTGCAATATTTCTGTAATAGTGGCACCTTTAGTTTGTTAGCATATATTGGACTATAGTAGTGTAGGTATTAATATTTTTCCTGCATTTGTTGCTTATTATCACAGGTGATCCTGATAGGGAAGTGTGTGACTCCTACCACCTGATATCAGAGTATCAGCAGACTCTGATGATGATGATAGTAGCCAAAAAGAGGCACAGTCAGGTGGTGCAGAAGTTGAATCTGACACTGTGGTTAATATTCAGACATCTCCTGTAAGTCCATTGGACACAGCTAGTAGGCCTACAGCAGCCCACTCCAGTGCTCTTCAGATATTGGACAGGTGAACGGTGAGACACTCAATCAGGGTAGTGTGGCTTCTATGGCTTCATTACCTGTTGACTCTGGCCATAGCCAAAGTGTGGGTGAGGTGCCACACAGGAGGGTTGTTAGGGGTGTTTGGAGCTGGCCTGCTGCCCATCCTCCACCTGATCAAGGTGTGTCTTCCAGTGACACTCAACATATGTTTAGGACTGTCATGGAGGTGCAGGCACATTCCAATAGGTCCTCCAGATAAATGCTTAGAGTTGTAGATGTGGCACAAGCTGACATGCATGACTGCCTCCACCATGTTGCTGATTCAATAGATCGGATGAATGACACATTGGAATGGATGATATCTGCAGTGGAACATCTGCTGGGAGGTGGACAGCTTCCACTTGGGTGTAGGTCAGTCACATCATCTAATGCTAGCCAGTGTGGCCATGCCCAATCATGCTCCCATAGTGGCACTATTTTTACTGCTCCATCAGTGGTTGAGGTGTCCACACCCAAAGGTGGCAGGCCATGGGGTCATGGTTCTGGGTGTCCTCATGAGGGGAGCTCATCCAGCAGACATCAGTCACATTCAGGTAGTAGCAGTGCAGCTGACTGTGGGCATGAACTTGCCAGTGCCACTTCTGGCAGAGCCAACTCTCATGGTCGGGTATGACAGTGATGAACTACCACATCTACCATGCATGGCGCACACCTGTCCGGCATACCAAGATGTAGAGCTAGCACTGAGCTTGGCCATGTTCTTGCAGATGCTCACACACAAATTTCACCTAGAGGGCCCATACAGACTCACACACAGTCGTTACATGGATCAGCTGTGAAGGTTAAGCGCATTCTGTCTCACTGGCCATTTGTTAATTTATCCAAATGTCTGCCTGTTTCTCTTTCTTACTCACACACACACTCACTTACCTTTTGTGTCAGCTTAGGCTTCCTCCCCTCCCACAATTCCCTGTGTAAGTGATGGTAACTGTGCCATATCCTTGTTTTCTTATCTTTTGGATCCAGCGATACATAAGCTTTGTATCTGATGCTCAGGGTGAATAGCTGATTTAGTGCTTAGTATATCTGTATTTGTGATGCTGTTTTGCTAATTGCACTTTTGACATATTTTGGTCTTAGAAAGGTAGGCAATTGATAGAATCAAAACAGTTTTTTGCATCAGTATTTTTAAGAATCTTCTGAGGGTTGTTAAGTCTGAAACTGAAATGTGTCGCATTACTTTCTAACGTCTTACTTTAATGATTTTCCAGTACAAAAGTATGAGGGCAAACTGAGGACATTTGGTGACCATCAGTACTTTTGAGAGTTATAAACGTGTGAATCTTTGATGCCTGAGGCCTGTTACTTGATAGAGGGCACATGCATTCACATAAGTCTCTGTTGTCACATGTTGAAGTCATTGCTGTACAAATTACCCACCTTTCACTTACTTTACCAACTAACAACATGCAAGGCTATGCCATTCATGTGTATTATTACACAATTCTGTTTTAACACTACAGATTCAACACTTTCGTGTAAATCCAGCAGTTGCTACAGTTTTAGTTCAGGGCTGAGTCTGTCTATTGCTAGGCATACACAGCCATTACGTGGGTAGGTAAAGGTTGTGAGCATTGCCTGGCATCAATTTTACTATATTTATGTGCATAGGATGAAGGTTTTAGCCCCTTAGGTGAAGAGTGAGTGTGCTATGCATTGCCTCTTAGCCAATGTGAGGGCATATTGAGCATGCCTATGTCTACCTATACTCACAGCACCTGATGGTTCTCCCTCTGAATCCTCACCTGTGTGTGGCTGTGGTGACCTTGCCGTTGGTAGTGGGATCTGTGCCCCTTCCCCTTGTTGATCCTGCTTAAGCTGTTTTCTCAGAATGATACTGCAAAGCATGGCACAAACAGTGGAGCTCTATGTACATGTACATGGATTGTACTGCAGGGCTCCATGTATCTAGGCACCAGAAGCACTACTTCAGCAGCCCAAAAAATATGCTGTATGATATTTCTGGTTTGTGTGTGTGCCTCCTTATGGCATTCTTCAGTGAGTGTGTGTGCATTTCTGATGGCAGTCATCAGCCACGGCTTCAGTGCATAAACTGCATGCCCCAGTAAATGACCCTGTGGGATATCACCACTAGTGAACATCTGATATAGTTCGGAGGTGTGCCAGATATGTGAGTCATGGTAACTGCCTGGGTTGCCTGCACACACACACACACACACATTCAAGATAATTCCCTTAGCATTACACATGACTTAGTAGCTAATGGAGTGGAAGACATTTTTATTTATGTAGAGCCTTCCCTGTTCCCCTGTTGGTGCCTTGATTTCCATATGTGTACAATCTATGGCACCAAGTACTTCAGGGTAGTGTGCTACATGATAGAATTCTTGCATATTTGTGGCCTGTCCTCAGGAGTATAGGGAAACTATATGTGGTCACTGGCATGTTGGAGCATAGCATTCAGGAATTGCTGAGAATTTTGGATGCTGATACATGTGACACCCCCAGCAATTCCCCTGTTGGTCTCTGAAAGGTTCTTGTAGCTAAAATTCTAAGTGCTACACATACCTTTGTTTCCACTGGTATTCCTTCCCCTTGGTTTGCCCTGGGTCTGAGTTGAGGACAACAGAGGTTGCAGAGTTCCTGTAGTGTGTCTTTACCTACCCTGTAGCACTCTACAATTTCCACCTCATGCAGATTGTGATAAATTAATCGGGGTCTGAAAACTCTTCTCTTTCTTGGCCATGGTCTTTTAGCAGCAACAGCAATACAGACTTCAGGCTGTTGCAAATATACATGAATTAAGGCAACAGCAGCCCCTAGCATTCTTTCTGTGTAGACTCCTTTCTGTGGCTGTATTCCAATAGATTTTGGAATTTGCAGGGAAAACTAGTGCTGAGTCTACATGGTTGCTTTATAGCTTGTTGAATCGCTCCTCCATCTTGGATTGGTTGATTAGTATACAATTCAGCTGCTTATTCTGTAATTAGCATGCCAAAGTGTTTACCGTGGTTGTGTAGCTCTACACACCATGTAGAATCAGTTACTAAATACACCAGTGTGCTACCTGGTACGCGCCACACCACAACGTGCATATGGTCTTAGTGGACCATGTATGGTATGTTGAATCTGTCCTTTTATTTTCTTACTTGTTTTTAAAATGAATGAAAAAAATAATTGCATAGAGCACGGATTAATTATCTTGCCATGGTTTTGTGGCTTGAAGGATCTTTTACAGGTATGTTTTTCAGGTATTTAAAGGGGGAGTGCTACTTTAAATATGTTCTAGGTATACCATCTCTTAAATAAATATTCCTAATTGCTTTGAAGCTGTTTGTATATGTGAAGATTTTAATTTAATTTTTTAAATATTTGTTTTATATTGACATGCACATATACTGTTTTAATGTCTTGTGCACTTTCCTTGGGATTCAGAGAGGATTATCATGATGCAGAATCCTTACCTTGTTCATAGACCACCCCACCACTAAAGCTTTTACCCTGTGGGGACCCTGGCACAAACAGTGGTTTCATGAGTGAAAATGCATGCTAATGCATATGTATTTTTTAAACTCTTGTATTCTGGTGAGTTTTCAGGTGTTCAAATTAGGTATGCTGTGTATTGCTATGTGTGCATTTCAGTAAAAGTGTTAATATGATGTCTGTGTTTTGTGAGGAAATGACATGTTCTTTAGGGTATGAGTTCATTCAGTAAGGAACTTTTTCCAGCATGCTACATTTAGGCTCAGTTTGTAAGATAGTAGGCTGCACTACTGCGTGTTTGCTTTGTTACTGTTTCCTTCACATAAGTGTGTAAGTGAATTATGGTAATTTCAGTGGAGAATATACACTACAGTGTGCATTCCAAAGGCTGTCAATTTATGAATATTCATAGATCCATCAACATCATCTTTTGGCTTTTCCCATTAGGGGTCGCCACAGTGGATCATCTCTTTCCATTTCTTCCTATCCTCTGCATCTTGCTCTGTTACACCAACCACCTGCATTGTCCTTTCTCACCACATCCATAAACCTTATCTTAGGCCTTCCTCTTTTCCTCTTACCTAGCAGCTCCATCCTTAGCATCTTTTTCCCAATATACCCATCATCCCTACTCAGCACATGTCCAAACCAATGCAATCTCGTCTCTCTTGCTTAGGGAGACTATGACCTCCTGTCTCCAAACTGTCCAACATGAGTTGACCCTCTAATATACTGATTCCTAATCCTATCCATCCTAGTCACACTGAGTGCAAATCTTAACATCTTTAACTCTGCCACATCCAGCTCTGACTCCTGACTTTTTGTCAGTGCCACTGCCTCCAACCCATATAACATAGCTGGTATCACTACTCTCTTGTAGACCTTCCCTTTCACTCTTACTGGTACCCATCTGTCACAAATCACTGCTGAAACTCTTCTCCACCCATTCCACCCTGCCTGTACTTTCTTCTTCACCTCTCTTCCACATTCACCATTACTCTGAACTGTTGACCCCAAGTACTTAAACTCGTTCACCTTTACCAACTCTACTCCCTGCATCCTCACCATTCCTCTACCCTCCCTCTCATTTACACACATATATTCTGTCTTAGCAATGCTGTACTTCATTCCTCTGCTCTTTAGAGCATATCTCCACCTCTCCAGAGTCTCCTCAACCTGATTCCTACTCTCACTACAGATCACAATGTCATCTGCAAACAACATAGTCCACGGGGCCTCCTGTCTGATCTCATCTGTCAACCTGTCCATCACCACTGCAAATAAGAAAGGACTCAGAGCTGATCCTTGATGTAATCCCACCTCCACCTTAAACGGATCTGTCACTCCCACTGCTGTCCTCACCACTGTCACACTACCCTCATACATATCCTGTACCACTCTTACATAATTCTCTGCCACTCCCGACTTCCTCATACAATACCACAACTCTTCTCTAGGCACCCTGTCATATGCTTTCTCCAAGTCTACAAAGACACAATGCAACGTCTTCTGACCTTCTCTGTATTTCTCCAATAACAGTCTCAGAGCAAACATTGCATATGTTGTGCTCTTTCCTGGCATGAAGCCATACTGCTGATCACTAATCATCACCTCCCTTCTTAACATAGCTTCTACTACTCTTTCCCATAACTTCAAGCTGTGACTGATCAATTTTATCCCTCTGTAGTTACTGCAGCTCTGCACATCACCCTTATTCTTAAAGATAGGTACAAAAACACTTTTTCTCCACTCCTCAGGCATCCTTTGACTTTCCAAAATTTCATTAAACAATCTAGTTAAAAATTCCACTGCCATTTCTCCTAAGCACCTCCATGCTTCCATTGGTATGTCATCTGGGCCAACAGCCTTTCCATTCTTCATCCTCTTCATAGCTGTCCTTACTTCCTCCTTGCTAATCTGTTTCACTTCCTGATTCACTATCCCCACATCATCCAACCTTCTCTCTCTTTCATTCTCTTCATTCATCAGCCTCTCAAAATACTCTTTCCATCTACTCAACACACTCTCCTCTCTTGTGAGTACCTTTCCCTCACTATCCTTTATCACCCTTACTTGCTGCACATCTTTCCCAGCTCTGTCCCTCTGTCTAGCCAATCGGTACAGGTCCTTTTCTCCCTCTTTAGTGTCCAATCTCTCATACAACTCTCCATACACCTTATCCTTAACTTTCGCCACCTCTCTCTTTAGCATGCATTTTCACCCATGAAACCACTGTTTGTGCCAGGGTCCCCACAGGGTGAAAGCTTTAGAGGTGGGGTGGTCTATGAACAAGGTAAGGCTTATGCATCATGATAAGCCTTTCTGAATCCCAAGGAAAGTGCACAAGACATTAAAACATTATATGTGCATGTCAATATAAAACAAATATTTAAAAAGGGGGAGTGCTGCTTTAAATATGTTCTAGGTATACCATCTCTTAAATAAATATTCCTAATTGCTTTGAAGCTGTTTGTATATGTGAAGATTTTAATTTAATTTTTTAAATATTTGTTTTATATTGACATGCACATATACTGTTTTAATGTCTTGTGCACTTTCCTTGGGATTCAGAGAGGCTTATCATGATGCAGAAGCCTTACCTTGTTCATAGACCACCCCACCACTAAAGCTTTTACCCTCTGGGGACCCTGGCACAGACAGTGGTTTCATGGGTGAAAATGCATGCTAATGCATATGTATTTTTTAAACTCTTGTATTCTGGTGAGTTTTCAGGTGTTGCATTCCTAAGGCTGTCAATTTATGAATATTCATAGATCCATAGGTTCATAAATTCATAGGACTGATTCCCAAGCTTATGAGCAACTGACATTCTTTGAAATATCTTTTTAAATATTTTTTATATTTATTTTCAGCATTAGGTTTCACCAAATTTGAAACAGAACCACATCAGTAACATATGTGATCTTTGGAAAATAGAATACGTCAGTACCTTATACTTTTATGAATTGTTTAATATTTTAACACTGTCATTTTTATACTAAGGAATTGTTCCTTTTAAATTTCTTTAAAATGGATTATTTGAAGTTTGGAAAGAAGCACTGTGTTCAATAATGTGTCAGATCAATGATACAAGTGGTGCAGTGCTCTCCCTGCGATAACTCGACATGCCTTTACAATTAGATGGGTTACGTAATATGCTTTTCTGACTTTAATAGCTATAAGCTGGGCACAGTCCAAATCATGTACCATTGTCCCTTGATCAGATGGTGTGGCTTTTTTATGACTTGACTTTTTATTTGGTAATCTTTTTTTGCAAGTCTTGTGATACTACATATACTGACATTAAAGCTGAGATCGTTAGTACTCCATAATGAAAAACAACAGAAGCCACAAGCAAATATTCAAAAAACACCTAAAACAAGAAGCAGTCAAGTAGTAGGATGAAAAAGATAATCCATTTAATACATCCGTCCTGGTACCTCAGCAATTCACCTTCAGTGGAACAAGTAACCATACAAACACATCCTCTTTTTATATGCTCATCAATTAATCCATTAAATTACTATTTCATTACATCATTAACCCTTGTGATGCTTACACTTCAAATACAATCAGCAAACCACTTTATATAAAGCAGTACATACTCATTACATACTTTTATAAACTACTTATGCTGAACTGTGTAGAAGACAATCCAAAAATGTATTTAAAATATATTTAAATGCATATTAGTTCATTCAAATTTCATAAATTCTTTACCACATATTATATAACATTCATTAAATATTCACTAAATATTAAACTATATATAATAATAAATAAATAAACATATAAAGCATTTGAATACATATAAGTTCATTCAAATTTCATTAATATGACCTAAATACTTCACCACTACTATAATTTTTACACTATAATGCCACTATCTAAATTCATTCCTCTGGGGTACAGTGTATGATACCCTAAATCATTCTATATTCTAATCTGCTTAGTTCAGTCTTAAAGTTTCCTGCACAGAAATGTGGTCTGGTCAATACACTAAATGAAAAACCCTCAATATTGCCGTTATGTGTATTGATAAAATGAGAGGCCACAGGATTTCCATGTTTCCCCTCCTAATATCTCCCAAATGCTCTAAAATATGAACCTTAACCTTCCTGGTGGTTTGTCCGATATACCATAAGGGTGTGATACAATCACAACCCAAAATATATATCACCCCAGATGACAAGCAATCAAACCTCTCAAATGCTAAATACCTTTTACCATTTATTTTCATTCCATGCAAATTTTTTACCTTATCACAAACCAAACAACGGCCGTTAGTACTCCACCACATGCATATTTTTTTTAGGCCATCTTGAAAAACTTTAGCATGTTTTGCTGAAGTAATTACATTAAGCATTTTAACAGTTAACATTATATTTTTATCCACATTCTTGCTTTCACTTTTACATTTTAGAAGCATCGTCCAAAAAGAAGTGACCTATGGTAAAGAGCCTGGTGACGCATCACTAGTATCCTCTGTCAGGATTGCCTGGTACCACCACCTTGACTTATTTGGCCAGATTCCATAAAGATCCCATAATCAGGTGCATTACGCTGATAACAGTGCCAAAGTTGCTGATAACAATGTTATATGTAAATGTAAAAACAAAAATAGGCAGCAAGCTGTAGAATTCAAACTAGTTTATTGTTAGCACTTTTGCTCAGAAAATACATAAACTTCTTCAGACAAAGAAACCCCAGGAGTCCTCACTTAAAATAATAGTATCAATTAAGATGAGATAATTAAGTATAAAACCAATT
Organism: Protopterus annectens; assembly: GCF_019279795.1. NCBI lineage: Eukaryota > Metazoa > Chordata > Ceratodontiformes > Protopteridae > Protopterus > Protopterus annectens. The sequence goes on along the minus strand of NC_056747.1, from coordinate 1,317,264,285 downwards.
AACATAATTTAAGAAATTTAAAAAGCCAGTGTTATACCAGGTAAAAAGTATATGTGAATAAATATACATTTTTTTTTAAAAATCAGCAACAATTTTAAAACCAGAGCACATCAGTCTTATTGCTTATTTTCTTATGTGTATAAGTTAATCTAAATACTGTTAAATGCTAGATGACAACTTAAACAGCTCAAACAAGTGGAAATATAAAATTTGTATAGATGTATAAAGATAAATATGTATAAATAATTATTCATAAATTCATTTAACTAATAGAAAAGTTGTTATACAACCAAATTTCATCTTTGAAGAGCTTTCAATTTCAAAATACATTTTATCGAGCAGTATTCGTTAAGTCCTGGTGGAACATGTGCATATGTTTTAATACATAATGTTTTTATACATTATGTAAAGGTAAAGATAGGGAAATAGGAAGAGAAGGTCATCACAGCAGGTATACCCATGACAGGCAAGAGTTGGAAAGAAACAGTAAGGAGAGGTAAGTTACACAGACAGCACAATGTACAACACAGGCGATAGAAAGTTGTAAAGCAAGGTGGGGATATATAATAGCCATGGTGAAATGCAGAAAAACATATCTACCCATGCACTATCATGTTATGACATGTTACGAACTGTGTGGCAGTCATACCTGCATGTGTATAACTAATAGTAGATGTGTGTTGTAGGGTAATAAATAAGGATTGCAGTGCAGACTGGAATAAACAAATACACATCAAAATAGTCTCCCCCGGATTTACTAATCTTCTGTGTAGGACTAGCTTAATCCTGCACGGAAGCGGCCATTTAGGGGCAGGACGGCAGTGCACCATGCATATTAATGAAGGTGCACTGCCTGAGCTCCTAATCTTACACGGAGTGTGTAAGAGTGCAGAGGATGTGTCTGAGAGCAGAGATTTCAGAATATATACACCCCCACAATGAAGAACAGCAGAAAGGCCAAAGGAATGAGAGAGACCGCACATAGGTGTCCGCATACCCCTAGCAACTTCCCCCTACATGTACAACAGCAATAGTGAATACAAATCAGATAAACAAACCATTGTTTTTTTTTTTTTATTATTAATCCGATTAAATCTAACTGTAGGTGTGGGGGTTTGCCCATCACTTAGCTATGGTTAATGCAGCTTAAATGGCTGAAGGAGATAACAAGGAAGATATATGCAAATGAAGCAGTATAGCAATAGTGTAGTGGGCAGAGCATTTGCTTTATGAGCAGGTATTCCCAGTTCGAGTCCTACTGCAGCACATTCCATTTTCCATGTGAAATCACGTTATGACCAATATTTTAGTTGCATAACCTACTAAATAACATATATTTGTGAACTGGAGTACTGCATTAAATGCAGATGTGAGGTGTCAGTGTCATAATGTTGCAAAGTCCACAGATAATCACATATGCCCCATACAGTATATGTACACAAGAATCATGGATACAAATAGAAGGTAGTATGTGTAATGAATGATAACCCCATACAGCCTCCAAATGCCCCTCCTTCTCAAGAACCATTAGATAGTACTGTCTAAATCAGTGCAGTTGTAAGCGGGAGTAAGCACTAGTAAGCAAGTGTAAGCACCAATAAACAGTAGTAAGCATATTTAAGCACCAGTAAGCGAGTTGAAGCCTGTTTGCACAGGGGTAAGCAATGTGTACACATGTTAAGCAATATTGAAGCTAAGTCTCTGTAAGCATCATTAACCGGAGGTTAGCAGTGCTTATCCTCATGCAAACCCGTGCAAACCTGCTTCCAGCTGCTCAAAAGTGCCTTAATCACCCTGTATCCAATGGGCCTTGTTCTGCCATCAACAAAATAAACAGCCTTGTAGATTTTGAACTCAGGACCCCACACACTATAGTCACAGTAGTTAACTACCAGGCCATCACAGCAATACAGAAGAATGAGGTATCACCGAACAAATCCTCACTATAGTAAAGTCAAACTGAACCTATGAAAGGAATCATTATACAGTCATATGTTCCATAACACACTACATAACATAGATATGTGAACTGGAGTACAGCAGTAAGCCCAGATGTGAGGTGTAATTGTAATAGAATGTTGAAGTCCCCAGTAAAACACAAGGACCCCATACAGTGTATGTACACATAAATCATGGATACCAGACATATATATAAGATGTAATAAATACTAAATCAATGCCAAAAAGAAAATATAATGCAAAGTCTATTGTAAGCAATGCTAAGCATTGGACAGGCCAGCTTAGGAGGTGTAAGCAATGTGTAGGCCAGCTAACTCAATGTGCCCAGTGGTATACCCCTTTAAACAATGCCAACCATCGGTAAGCAGGTTTGCCCATAGCTTAGCCTTTTCAAAACCAGCCAATTACAGCAAAGTGCATGAAATCAGCCCTACTTAAACCCAACAGGTGGGAATACATCTCATAACTGGTTGTAGCTTCCTATTGCAGGCACCATGGCAGAAAGGAGAGAAGATGTGCACTTCCAGGTGCAGCACTGGTGCAGCCAGGAGTCCAGAGTCATGTCAGGATTCCTTGTCAAAGACCATGAGCAGATACTGCTGGATGGCCAGTACCAAGGTTCCCAATATAAGGTGGAAGCCTGTGACCATCACGCCCATGACCTCGCCAGTGCCACTGGCATACCCCGAACTGGTGAGCAGGTCAGGCATCACTTTGCCGACCGGAGGTGGCATAAGGGGGACCTCTTGGAGCACTGGATCCAAGAGGCTAGAATGGCAGTGGCTGTCCCAGCTGTATGTATCACTCCACTATGTGTGTAATAATTACCAGCTCATGTATATCATGGATAGGTATGGCTAAATATCCCTCTTATGTCCTCCACAGCTGCAAGTGAGTGGGCTGCGAACCAGGAGGCCCATGGATGTTGTCTGGTGAGGTTGCGATGCGAGGCAGGTCAGTAATACTCTTGCATGTACTGTCATAGGAAATAAATCTAAAAGTATTAGTAAATTAATTGCCAGTATAAAACCTGTATTGTTTAATGCAAGTACTGCATACACCGGATAATTTGGCAGGAAGAGTCTCATATAGTTTGTATGTAAATAAAAGCATAATAGCCTGAGAATAAAGGTCTAACTGCTGAACTGCATGTATATACTTTGGTATCATATAGTAATGTAGATTTGCAATCATGTAATAGTACTGTTACATATAGCACTGTTACCCACACTGTGCACCATAAATAGAATGTGTAGGAATGCCTGTATATGACTGATGTCATCCCCAGTGGCCATTTAGTACAACTGAGAGACACATAGACAGAAAACTGTGAAAAGGCAGAAAACAAAATCTGAATAGCACATGCAACTGAGAGGCAACGGTTGTATTTTTAGCACACACAGCCTGGGTTTGAATCCTGGTAGTGGTAGTAGTCTGCATATAGAATCATACCCCACAACTGGACAGATATGTCCAGAATTTCCAGTAAAGTGGCCCATATCTGTTGCCTGTCAACCTGTCCCCCTGGCAAATCAGTGGGATGATCCCAGACATATAGGCAGCAAACAGGAAATACAACTGATTGACACACATCTATGAGAGCAAAGCTGACACACTAGCAACTCCCCAAAACCTTATGAGATTAAGAAGCCACGTATGTCCCATTTACACCCCCATATTGTCAAGCTGTGGCTAGAGTGTGTACAGTAATAGAGTGAGATGTATGTGCATAATAGTAATGTGGAATCTGGTACTGTGTGTGGCAACATTCAGGTAGTGCTAACAAACATTTCTCCCACAGGTCTGTCAGATACCAACACTGTGCCCAGTAATACAAGAATGATACCCTGTACTGGTACTTTTTACTCTGGTACTGTATGGCATTGTGACTGACGCAGTTGCTCTGAATGATAAGGTAATACTCATCACTGTTGCCCACACTGTCCTACAAAATGTAACTGTCTAGGTAATCCTGTATAAGAGTGTTGTAATACAAGGTCAGAATACAAAACTACAGGAGACTTATAAGATAGAAAGCAGATAGGAAATATGCAGCAATATCTATATAGCACACACAACTTTGATGGACAGTGTTTTAGTTGTAGCAGACACAGCCATGGTCTGAATCCTGGGAGTGGAAGTAGGCTGCATACAGAATCATACCCCACAACTGCACAGATAAGACCAGAATGTCCAGTATATGAGCCCTTATCTGCTGCCTGTCCCCCTGAGAAGTCTGTGGGATGATCTGAGATGTTTAGGCAGCAAACAGTGAATACAACTGATTGTCCCACATCTATGAGAACAAACCTGTCACTCTAGCAACTTCTCAAACTGTTATGAGAGTAATAAGCCAATTACACAGAGTGTACACTAACAGAGTGAGATGTATGTGCATAATACTAATGTGTAATCTGGTACTTTGTGTGGCAACATTCAGGTAGTGCTAACAAACATTTCTCCCACAGGTACGTCGGATACAAACACTGTGCCGAGAAATAAAATGCTTGATACACTGTACTGGTACTGTTTACTCTGGTATTGTATGGAATTGTGATTTTTGCAGTTGCTCTGAATAATAAGGTATCACTGATCACTGTCACCCACACTGTGTTACATAATATAACTTTGCAGGAAAACCTGATTAAGAGTATTGTAAGTCACAAAAGATTGAAGAGGGCAATAGTGTAGATATGTCCAGGTTCACCTGCATGTGGTCAAGACATGGCCAGAGTGAGATGGACAGGTATGTGCACAACAGCAACCTGGAATCTGGGAGTATGTGTATAAATAGTTAGTTTGTGTTAACAAACATTTCCTCCACAGGTATACCAGGTAAGAGGTGTATACTGCAGGTAAAACCAGTTCATGTATAAAGATGACGACAGCCATATCACTGTCCAAACTAAGGCAATAGGGTAGTGTAGTAATACTTGTAAGGTACAGATAGCACTGACTATGAAAGTAATGTGAACTACAGGAATATACTAGATGTTAATTGACATCTTTCTCTCCCCCACCATATCTCTAACAATAAACTAAATATCCATCACAACTGGTATGTAATGACTTCACTGTTCTGTTGAGACATATGTCCTCTTGGTTCATAATTATCTAAATTGGTTTCCATGCCTGCATGCTGTTGTTATTACCACTGTTGTCCCATATATGCATGTGTTCTGTTTGCTATTCAACTATGCTGTATCTGGTGTCTGGGTTAGTGGGAATATCTATGCATACTGTTATACCTAACCCTGGAATGTGTTGACTATTACTAACCCACATACATTGATAAACTGTATATACTATAGCACGTTTGGGAAGGCCAGTCCCAGTGGACCCACATGTCCCACCTCAGCTGGCCATGGCACCGGGCAGCAGCACATCTGGGGCCCAACCCGGGACCTCCTCGTCTGTTGGTCCTGCACTACCTTTGGGTGGAACTGCCTCAGGGAATGGGGCTAATCCCTGGGAGTGGGCACAGACAGGAACCTGTAACCTGTCACCAGGTCAGGGTCATGGTGCGTAGCAAGCTCAGCAGGAAGGTCGGAGATCTGCTATGCCAGCTCGAGGGCCATGTGTTGCAACTAGAGGGCCAGCCTGGCTTTGCGACTCTACCTCAGCACAGCCACCTTTAGGGCTGTGAAGGTGCAGTGGTGACTGCCCATAGGTGAGGACCTCAGTCCCACTGATACCACATGGGGGCTCATGGGCTTCTGATTTCCCAACACCCTTCCCCATCAAGGTGTTTACTCCCCACATGTGTCATATACCACCCCTGTATGCATCTTGTTTGTCTTGTCTGCTAACCTACCCAACCTACCTCCCCAAATATACCTACTATTCCTCTGCAACATCCCACACTCACCTGAAAATCAAAAAAGGGCAAATTGTTCCCCCCAGAAAATGACACCCCATACAGAGCTGTCCATTTTGCACATGTGTCCACTGGACACATGCAATCTGGTCTAACTGGTATCACAACATATTATTGTTGTCCTCGCCCATCTCTCAAGGGTTTGAGTGTCCAAATCTACCTCCAAATTCAGTGTATATGCACAGCTGCTGCTGTAGAAGAAATGAGCAACTATGGACCTTTCCTACACCCTTCCTGCACATCCCTAGCTATGTTCCCCACTGTTTTCCCCTCCTTGTGTCCCTTTTTCACCACTTTCCTATCAACCCTTTTTTCTTTTCTTTTAAAGAAATTAGCACGGGGTAAGCAGGAGTAAGCACTGTTAAGCAGCAGTAAGCAGGTTTAAGCCTGTTTGCGTGAGGTTATGCAATGCCTACACAGGTTAAGCAATTTAGAAGCTGAGTATAAGAAATTTAAACTGGAAGTTAGCATTGCTTACCTCCGCGCAAACCAGTGCAAACCTGCCCAAACCCACTTACAACTAATTAAAAGTGCTTTAATCACTCTGTATCCAACAGCCCTTGTTCTGCCCAGCAACAAAATAAACAGCCTCTGCAAGGCTCGAACCCAGGTCCATGGACAATATAGAAAAAGTGATTTACCACTAAGCCATGGCACATACACATAACCATGATGTTTTCACAAACATATTATCCAGCCCAGTCATTCAAAAGTACATGGAATGTATTCAACATGTAGATGTATGTGTGTGTGTCTATATATTAATATCTAAATAGATATAGCATATCTATATATGTAGATATATATATATATATATATATATATATATATATATATATATATATATATATATATATATATGCATACATCTATGGATATGTATATATATATATATATATATATATATATATATATATATATATATATAGATAGATATGTAAGGAGTTATATATATCTATATAGGTATATATGGACATACATCTGTAGATAAAAATGGGATGATAACAAAAACATATATGTCCACATGCACCGTTAATAGGGTGTAGAGGCCCGAAACAACATATGTCTTATACGAATAGGTATTCCCCCCACAGCCAAACACGTCTGCCCTCCAATACACTATCAACTGTTGCAGATCCCAGAACCAGGACCTGACACAACAACAGTACTCCATCCTACTTGTATGATGTCAGGCCCGTATCTGTAACGTATCATGCAGTACAGTCTGGCTCCCATATGGAATGTACAATGTGGAAGCAATCAACATCCCTAGGATACATATACACAGACACATATATGCAGATACAGATATACATATATATATATATATATATATATATATATATATATATATATATATATACATACATATATATATATATATATATATATATATATATATGTAACTACACATACACATGCACAGATATGTATAGGAAGATACATATGTAGAAGGTGCACGCAATATTGAACAGCCACCATGCTTAAGTTACCACCTTACCAAATGGACACTGTATGAGACACTCATACAAATGACAATTGTAGCCTGCAACAGATACCCACAGAGAAGTCAAAGGATATAACACCACACACAGGTTTGCATACATGGAAAATCTTTATTTGTGTACTATTACAGTTGTACATGCCATTTCATATAGCTGTTTAGACACTGACATCCATATAAACAGAGTAATGCAACTGTGAAACAGTTATACTAATACAGTAGTCTGGAAAGGTTTACATATGTTGCTGTCCAGGCTGAGGCCTTCAAGTAGTACAATAATAAAGACAGACTGGGCCATAGGATACCAAACAATCAACAGTAAGTAATGCAGATGTATAGTTCAGCAGCCTCTATCTACACTCTGTACATAATCCCTAGGGGGTAAAGACCTCAGGTGACACAATGGGATGCATCTGTTACATAACAAGGCATAACTGACACCATCATAATCACACTGACAAGCAGAACTGTCTGTATGGCAGGAGGCAGTAGGCCTGCATTTACTCAAGGTGGATTGTATGGTAATGTACATCCAGATACCTTAAGGCAGCTTACCCCTGATACCCCCACATTTTGTAACATCCTAGGTTAATTACGGTACACCCCCCCAGACTCAATAATACAGGGTCATTTACCACTGTTACATACACTGACCTCTGGAGTGCATAAGGGTACACATGTATTGTGTAGGTGAAGGCCACACATATATGGACCCAACCCCCCAGTATGTGTGGGGGACACAACAGCAGTGGACTGATGGCAGGAATGTCAGTATGACATACTCACAGACCAGTACATAACAAGCCCTTACAGCATGTCATATGTGCAAAGCCTGGTATGTAGGTGGAGGACAGAGGCTGGAACACAGACCCATATGTGTAAAACTGTTGTCATACATTAAGCAAGTTGCTGGTGTTACATGATAGTCTGCAACATACCCTTAGTCAGGAATATGAAGTTAGAAACAGAAATGGATGTAGTCATGTACTGATAGCACTCAACATACACACTGCCAGTAATATATCTGACACAAGACCTGTGTGGTGGATAGACAAAATATAATAGGCACACCTCTGGCCATCAAGAAGATAGGCCCACAGTTGAGAGCTATGCAGACAGACTGCATTCCAAGTTAAACTAGTATGTACACACAAACCCTGTGACACCAGTGCTATACAGTGCATACAAAAACACTACTCATACTCTGTCTGTAGTTCTTGAACCTCCTACAAATATGTAGCTGGCCTGATTGTGCAGGTTCTTCTGTAACACATATTGCTATCTTTTGTCTGTAACACTGATGCTCACACAAAGGAAGGATGTCCATCATAGAGGAAAGGTAAAGGGACCACACCCACATGATGTAGGGATTTATAGTAGTTGGTTGCCATGACAGTGCTAATTGGAAGTATTACACAGCATGCTGTATGCTGGTACCAAGTGGAGGACACTGACTGGTGCAGAGGCCATCACCTGATCATGTGCATCACCTACAAATTCCATGCTGCAATCTATGCAAAGCAGCTCATTCCATTTACTGGGGAGAGACTGAGCCTGAGAGAGAGAGTGCATATAAGGGAAAAGAAACACTATAGAAGAGTCTGCAGTCCCAGAACATTTATGTGAAGTATATATGTATGTAATTGACCGTAGTACTTGGTCCATAATAATGAGATAGATGATGTGGAATGTTTTATATGTGCCTTCAGGTGTTGTTGCTGTAATGATGTTCAGCTGAACAACTGCTAAGGACAATAGAGTCTGTCCCTGTAGGTAGTGGGCCATACACCTCAACTGTGCAGAGCAGCACTGACTGATAAGATGTAAGCCATAATAGTGTGTGTTGTGTACTGGGGACTATGTATATTACATGGCCAATAGCTGGTGGTGGACATAATGCCATTATGATGGACACATGGGATCCACAGCCCACCCCCTTGCATGATACTCAGGTTAATCTGTAATTTAACATGCAGGAATGCCATAGGTGTATAATAGGGTTACTTGCAATCTGGCCCTACATATACCCCCCTAATGTCAGGCTGTGTCCATATGTGGCACCTGTCTGTGTTGTAGCAAGGCAGAACAGTGCAGCTGTGTGGGAAGGTGTTGTGAGATTGTGGACCTGATGTCTGAATGTACCCCACATATAGGTATGCATATGTGTACATATGTACACATATATAATATATAACAATATATATATATATATATATATATATATATATATATATATATATATATATATACATACAGCCATACATGTATCTTCACAAATATACAAATACCCATGTGTAGACATATATATGAGCACATATATACATCACATATATCTACACATATATAGATATATACCTATATGCACATATCTACATATATACAAACACACACACAAACATATATGTATGCAAATACATGTCCCCTATATTACTACCACAGTGCTGCATGCTATGTGTGAGGAAACAGCACGTATAGCAATACACAGAGATATCTACAGCTGTCAATGTGTGCAACATAGGTGGGTATATCACATGTGAACCCCTTGTTGGGACCACATTGCCCTTGTCTGTGAATTATGGAATGGGAATATGGGGAAGTATGGCAGGTATAGTTGTGGAGGTGGTCAGGGTTGGTAGTTATAGAGGACAGCCTACAGGGGTGGTATGTGACACATGTGGTGGGTAAATACCCTGGATGGTGTGTGTGGTCTGTGATGTGGATGCCCCATGGGCCCCAGTATGGACACAATGGGAACAAGCCTCCTACCTACTGCTACTCACAACAGCAGTCCACGTCCTGAAGTTTCCTGGCCTGGAGGCTGAGCAGGAGGAGCATGTTGGCGCTTTGAATGTGTACTGGGTGCCTCAGAGTGATGTAGCACATCCCACATGTGTCTGTGGAGCCCATTATGGAACAGACCATGGACCTGTCTGGAGGGTACAGAAACATATCTGTGTGTGCCCCTGAGGGGGGCAATATCCTCTGGTTTGGTTCCACCTGATGGTATTGCTGGACCAGTACATGAGGAGGCCCCAGAGTGGGACACACATGTGATATGGCAGGGTAACATGGGCAGATGAGTTCGGAGAGGTGGTTCTGCTGGCCAATAGTACATATTCATGCTATTGCGTTACTGTTATAGAACATATGTTGGTAGTAATAGCGTACACAATCACAGAACATGTACAACAGCATGCATAGATAACCACAATAACACAGTATGTCAGATGTGCAGCACACACATAGCAGGCATACCACAGGCGTATATGGAACCATTGTGGCCCTGACAATGGCATGCAGGTGAATAGTCTGTAACAGGCCAACAATGATAGTGTCCACACAGGGAACATGGCTACAAACACATTGCATAAAGTGTGGTACAGTACAATATCTGCCCCACTGGTAGGTATGCTGTAGCCATACCTATTGAGATGTGTGTATGGTTTGTTGTCACTGATATGGTGGGGGGGGGTGACAGTGATGTGTATTAAGAACTCTGGTAACCTTACAAAACAAAAAAACTTTAAAAACTGAGTAAACCACACAAAAGGAAAGTAGAAGCATGATGACACAGTAAACGGCACAGACCATTTAATAAATGTAAGCGGTTTCAGCTAAGCAAATGCCCAGCCTTCATCAGACAAAAACCAGTTAACACAGCTTGGTTTTTATACATAAAACCTCCATCTATAAGTGGCTAAACAGCCAATCACATTACTAAATTGATACAGGATATTCCTATCTCATTTAATTAGTTAGAACAACTTCTTACAAGCCTATATTAATCATCTGTTGAGTTACTACTCCACTAAACAACTTGATGAGTGCCTTATTTAAAAACAAATATTAAAAAAACACATTTTTTAAAAAACACACAATAACCATAACTGGAGACATAACAATATCAATTAAATTGCCTAAGGCTTTAACCAATCCTAAATCTAAAATATTTTGAAAGTGGAAATCTCACTTTCTTACAACTAATAATTATTACCCCCCCCCCCCCCCATTTACACACTGGATAAATTATTAACCACTAATGCTTATCTAAGGAGAGCTTTAAGCTTAAGAATACACTTAATGGAGACATAGTCATTCAAACCTGGAAGCAAATGTGCACATGTTCTAATCTGCCATAATACTTCTTGCTCTTCTAAATGTAGCTGCCAGGGCCCTCCTCTTATGTCATTTTTGATGTGATGTACTACACTGAAAGTGAAACAGTGGTCAGGGAATTCTAAAACATGCCTGGCAAGTGCATTTGTGAGGTCCTTCCTATCTATAGCATACAGGTGCTCATATATTCTTTTCTTTATTTTTCTCTCCGTTTTGCCAATATAGAAGGAAGGACATTTTTCACATAGAGCCACATATATCACGCCATTGGTGTCACAATTGTAATTACCCTTAATGAAATAGTTTTTACTGTTGATATACACTTTGTTACCAACATGGATGAACTTACATTGAGGGCACATACCACATTTATGCATTCCTACAATTTTATTTTGAATTTTAGATTTAACCATAGCCATTTCAACTAGATTTTTAAGATTAACACCCCTACAGTATGTAAATTCTGGACATCTCCCAAGAGCCTTAACCAGAGCCCTATCCTCAAGTATGCTGTTCCAGTTTTTAGCCACTATTTCTCTGATAGCTTTACAGTCCACACTGAAAGTGAACAAAAAGTTGATTCTAGAATGTACGATGGAATCCCTCTTAGAGGTGTCCTCACCCGATCTACTCATTAAGCCACCCACCAACAGTGGAGTAAAGTGGCCATTAGCCCTTTTAACCTGTACTTCATACATCATCTCTTTTATGAGGCTAACAGGATAGCCTCGAGCCAGAAACATTTTACTGATTTTGTTACATTCCATCAGAAAGTCATTATCATCTGAAATCATTCTAGCATCTCGAACAAGTTGCCCTTTAACTACACTCCTTTTTTGATGAAGATTTTACTGATTTTGTTACATTCCATCAGAAAGTCATTATCATCTGAAATCATTCTAGCAGCTCTGACAAGTTGCCCTTTAACTACACTCCTTTTTTGATGAAAGGGGTGACAACTAGAAAAATGTTTTTAAATAAGGCACTCATCAAGTTGTTTAGTGGAGTAGTAACTCAACAGATGATTAATATAGGCTTGTAAGAAGTTGTTCTAACTAATTAAATGAGATAGGAACATCCTGTATCGATTTAGTAATGTGATTGGCTGTTCAGCCACTTATAGATGGAGGTTTTATGTATAAAAACCAAGCTGTGTTAACTGTTTTTTGTCTGATGAAGGCTGGGCATTTGCTTAGCTGAAAGCGCTTACGTTTATTAAAAGGTCCGTGCCGTTTACTGTGTCAGCGTGCTTCTACTTTCCTTTTGTGTGGTTAACTCTGGTAACCTTGCTGCATGACCTGCTCACACCTGTGTCCATCTTTATGTCTTTCAGGCACAATGTCTCATGTAAGGCTACCAGCCTACTCAGCAGCGGAAGATGACATCCTGCTGGATGTACTAATCCATCACTGTGCAACCTTGCTTGGCTAGGCTGCCCATGATCAGCAGGAGCTGACCACCCTGTGGAATGAGCTAGTTCACAAGGTCAATGATGTCGGACTGCACAATTGCAGTTATGAGCAGGTCTGGAATCATTGTTCTGACCTGCTTCACAATGCCCATCGGCATGCTGCTGCAGTCCGGGTGATCACCTCACCACAGGGGGGCCATGCCATCCATCCCCCCTTGATACATGTGGAGGAGCTCTTGGCCAGCCTCATGGCACCTGCCCGTCCATACACACACCAGCCACCAGACACCTTTGTGGAGGTGGATGCCACCCACACACCAGCCGAGGACCATGCAGGTAAGGCCACAGGGCACATCAGCAGACCACTGTTACATATACATCTGCATCGGTACAGGTAGATCATGCATATCTGACATATCATAGATATATTTTGTTGCTGCATAGTAGTGATAAACAGATGTCCATATGTGGTAGTATTGTGGAAATGTACTGCTGATGTATTGTAATACCCCACCCACCCACCCTGTAGCACTGCCACAGTTGTGGCCACTGACTTTGCATCTCTCACCCTCTTATGTAGGCCCCTCCGGGATACCATCATGGCAGCAGCCTGTAGCTGTTGAGTACGGTTTAAGTAAATGCTTGCCAATATCCTGGCATGTAATGGCTATGGTATATGCCATACACACATCTAACACATCTACCCAGAATGCAAGCTGTACATGTGCACTTATTGTTGCTGTGAAATGCAAGGCATCACAAGGGTGATTGTGATGGGCTATTGGAAGGGTATGTCAGACATCTGCATGATAACTAACAACCTGTCATTGCGGAATGTGTCCATAGGGGCTTACATAATGGTGGCCTACAGTAGGGACATGTTTTAATGGTGGGAGACATGGCCTACAGTAGGGACATGTATGGAACAACAACCATACACAGTGCAACACCAGTGTATATACCTGTAGGACAATGGCAACTGCCATAGAGATACACTATGGCATAAGGCATTACAGTGGTCCACATTATCAGCTGGGACTAGGCTGTAACATGTGGTGTTCAGTGTATGGGAGACTGCAAAGAGTCACATGTGTAGGGCTTACTTGTCATGCATCTGCAAAAAGGCTGAAGGAGGGGGGATGGGTGTCAGTATGACACACCAGTGCACTGCAGCAGGGATCCTAAAGATGTTATGAATGGCTGTTATTTGCACATAGGTTCAGTAACTGTGGCAGCCATAACCCTACCCTCACAGTAATACTGATGGCAGTGTGTGAACCCCAAGGGATGTGCACATGAGTAGACCTTGCAATCATGCAGAATAGGGGGACATGTGTAGAGCAGACTGAACATACACTGGCAAATGCAGATGGCCCACACTGGTATACCCCTGCCAGACGTAGTGACTGCTGTAGTACACACCACAAGAAGTGCGACAAGACATCATGATAAGGGTGTGCACACATATGCCCACATAATATGTATGAATCATGGTCAGTATCTGCACTCCTAACACATTTGGTAGACACTGCATGTGAAAGTACAGAATATATGTCACATATCGGGGGCATGTATTGCTAAGAAATGCGATTATGTGGTCCCATGGCAGATCAAGGATGGGTGCGTCATATCAATAATGGTGTGTACACTCCCCATAGTCATGGTATGCTCTGATGGTTGTCAGTGTAAGAGTATTGGATTGGTCATACACGGTCCGCTGATGTTGAGAGCTGTGCATCAGACAACAGGCATTCACAAATGACATCTGTCCACATATTATACCAGGTATGTGTTGCTGGAAAACATAGGGGTTGTGAGCATGACAGCTGACATAACCGACATAGTAGTACACATTCAGCAATGGGCTGTACACCTGTGAGGTGTGGTACACAATACATGGCAGGGTGCAGAACAGGTGCACAGAAATACCGTGTACATGGGCACAGTGGTATCCAGGGAAGGGGCATCACTTATTGACACAGCACATGCATCACACACATGTATATTGTTGCTATTATGGATTGACTATAGCTGCACTGCATGCTGTCGGGTACCATATGTTATGCATATTGACAGAGGGGTAATAGGAGGGTTGTGTGTACTATCATTGTGCAACCTCACCTGTATGTGTATGTGTGCATCCTGGTGGGTAGTTAGTTTGTTTGTAGGGTCACTCTGGTGAAGTGGAGGGAGAGTGATGCATGTAGGATGCTTGTGTGCATGTGTGTGTTTGTGTGTTTGTGTGGCTGGCCATGTATGCACATGTGTGATTGTGGGGTGTTCATACAGCAGTACCTCCCTCTGGGATCATGCAGTACATGTATATGGACTACCACATTACACACCAGGAATACCTGTTGTGTGTAATCACAGGACAGCTGATAGTATAATACGGTCTGTAGCATGGAACAGGCATCGAGAGGGAAGGTAGATACCAAGTACACCCTTAATATTGCATTCAACAGAGAGGTCACCTAAAAACCACGTATGCAGCACTACAGATGCATCAGGGAAGTACCAGTCAACACCAGGGAGTGTAGCCACATATTACAGTTGTCACATGATAGGCTGAATGAGCAGCATATCTGGCATGTACTGAGCATTACATACACATGACACATCAGTGCATGATATTATGGATAGAACATTGTAGCCCACACATATAGGGGCCATGCTGATGATGTCCAGACATACACAGGGTGAATACCGAATGTCAGCAGTGAGGCCATCTAAAACCACTACACACAGGTCAGGCAGGTAATGTAGTAACAGGTCTTGTGTTGTGACCACTTGTGTAGGCATTTAGAGGACTGATATGTTAATGGGTGGTATCAATGTGTGTATGTTAACAAGTGTGATCCAGGATGGGGTGCCACATGGACATATACGTGGGACTGTCTGTAAAGCCATGAACAGGTAGGTATTATGGAGGTGTGTGTGTGTGTGTGTGTGTGTGTGTGTGTGTGTGTGTGTGTGTGTGTGTGTGTGTGTGTGTGTGTGTGTGTGTGTACTGTTATGCAATGCTGTACAGGTTTTAAAGTGTGTTTATTGTTTTCCCCCACAGGTGGTGAGGTGGGTCAGGGTCCCTCCTACATGCAATCTGATGTTGGTGTCCATACAGACATCAAAGATGATGATAGTGCTGTTGAGGCACAGGTGGGGTTGTCAGGGGCTGACACTGCGCCATCATTTGACATCCCCTTTTTAGCCACCCCCAACCCCACACACAGTTTCAGTGCCTATACATACTCCATCACCAGTAGCCATAGCGGAGGGACAGCTGGCGTTTGGTGGCAGTGCACAGGAAAGTGTGGTAACCATGCCTACTGTGTTTGGTCGCAGCAGGCATAGCCAGATGTCTGGCAGGGCACCACATAGGCAAATGTCCCAGGGTGCTCATGGTAGGGCCGCTGGACATCATGCTCCTGGCAGAGGCGGCATAGCTGGTACCAGCAGGTGCATGTTTCAGGCTGTCATGGCAGTGCAGGCATGTATGGAACATTATACCAGACAGGGCCTGAGGCTGCAGAGGGCTGCTCTCACATCTGTAAGCAATAACATCCGTGAACTGTCTGGTGCCATCCGAGCTTATACAGAGCTCATGGATAGACAGCATGGTGAGATGATGACCCTCATCGGCCATGGTGTGTCTGTGCTTCAATGTGTGTGGGTTGCAGAAATGGTCCATGTGGATGTAGGCCAGCAACACCAACAGCTGGTAGTAAACTTGGACATGCTTGGACACCAAGGGGCTCCTGTAGTGGCAGTACAAGCCCCAGCAGTGCAGGGGGTGCTGTCTACATCACACCACAGCAGGCCACATGCATGTGGTCCTGGCCAGTCTCAATAGAGGCCTGGTACCAGTGCACATTTGTCATCAGCAGGTAAGAGTAGCACATCGAGACCTGTACCTGGAGGTGCCCATGGAACCCCTGGCAGGGTTGTCCGTGGTTGGAGGCAGTGAACTGCACACCCTGCCAGGTATGGTCTGCAGCTGTCCGTCAACACCTGTGTAGGGCAGCCACATGGCAGAACTGTGTGCATGCATACTCACACACTATATGAACACACCTAGGGCAACCCCATACCTACACACACCACAGCACCATGCCCAAAGCATCACAGTACACCCCACACTCACACACATGGTGTCAAATGTATGGCCTACCCTCTGCCTCTGGCAGCACAACAGCACACCCTGTGCATGTGAGGATACCTGTGCCACATCCCTGTCATCCATACCATCAATGCAGGGACAAGCTAATATGGTTCTGATGGACACGGTGACTGTACTACAGTGTACCACAGTACTGCAGTGTAACATGTTGTAAGGAGTAAAGTGTAATGCATATATGGCAGGTAGTGCAGCCATCCAGCAATGATGCATTATAGCTGCTAGTAACACTGGTTGATTGTGGTATCTGTAATGTTATCCAGTTGTATTGTAGGTGTACATGTGTCAGCACAAGGATGCCCTGTGCATACGATGATACCTGGCCACATCCCTGTCATCCATACCATCAATGCAGGGACAGGCTAATATGGTTCTGATGCACATGGTGTCGGTACTACAGTGTACCACAGTACTACAGTGTAAAATGTTGTAAGGATTAAAGTGTAATGCATGCATGTCAGGTAGTGTAGCCATCCAGCAATGATGCATTATAGCTGTTAGTCACACTGGTTGATTGTGGTCCCTATAATGTTATTCATCTGTGTTGTAGGTGTACATGTGTCAGCACGAGGATGGTCTGCAGTCATATTCCACAATGGGGTACGGCACTGTGGTGACACCATTGCTGTGACATATCTGGGGTACAGTTGAACATGTCACGTGTCAGTTGTAAGCTGCTCAAAACTGCCTTAACCACTCTGTATTCAACAGCCCTTGTTCTGGCCAGAAACAAAATAAACAGCCCTGGGAGAACTTGAACCTAGGACCCTGTACACTAACATCACAACACTTAACTATTATGCCATGATGACTGTGAATACAGCTGTTGTTTTACCAATTTAGCTGTCAATATACATTTTGAGTAGTATTGAATAATTCCTTTACTTCCACAATGGTGTAGTACTTGTTATTAATATGACTGTTGCATCACATATGTTGTTTTATCATAATGTACACATAGCAGATACATATGGTGAGATACATCTGGGAGGGTATACACAACTGTGAGGTTTACACATAACAGGAATATGGATATTTATTTATTTATTTTACATTTGTTAACCGGGGGTGTCTGAGCCAAAAAGGCTCTTTTTCAGCAGAGGCCTGGGGAGAAAAGCTCCACAAAGAAAAATTACAGATACATTTAGTTATTTAGACATGATCAGTGTACACACAAATTACAAAAAACATGTTTTTTTACAGTGGTATGTGGCACATTAACAGTTACAATGGAGAGAACAAACAAAAAAAATATTAATTTAAAAATAAAGGTAATTAATAGATTTGTGGTGTACAGCTGAAATTTGGAACATATGTAGAATACATACATAGTACACAGGTACAGCACATACACTGGAGATTAGCCAGTGTTTGTGAGTAAGATTGAAAACTATTATCAAGTACCCAAGATTTAGTATGTATACCTTATCTGCTTTCACTAGCCTGGGGAGCAATCATGGCACTGCCAACTTTGCTTGAGATGTTGCCTGGTGAGGTCTTTAAAGGAGGCTTTGGATGATGTGTTTTGAATACTAGTGGGGACAGAGTTCCATTTTTTTAGCCACTAAATGACTAAATAGTGCATCTCCAAAGCTATTGATATATACATATAATAGGTAGATATATGTCTACATGTACATACACATGCATGCTCATACATATGTCTGTATACACATCTGTATAGTGCAACATATATATGGCCATGTGTACATCTCTTCATATGTATGTATGTATGTATATATATATATATATATATATATATATATATATATATGGGTCTACCTGAAAACGCCAAAATTCCGCAATGCCGACAATGAGAACACCGACACAGGATGATCGACAATGGAGAAGACCGACAGTTGAGAATCCCGACACTGAGGACACCAACATGTTAAGGTAAGTGTGCAATAGGGACGGACGTTAGGGTCAGGGTGTGGGTAAGTTAAGTGTGTGATAGTGACGGATGTTAGGGTAGGGTGCGGGTCAGGTAAGTGCGCGATAGTGATGGACTTTAGGTTTAGGGGCGGGTTAAGTGAGTTAGGGTTAGGGTGCGGGTAAGGTAAGTGTGCGATACTGAGGGACTTGAGGCTTAGGGGCGGATTAAGTGAGTTAGGGTTAGGGTGCAGGTTGAAATTGTTCTATCATGGTGTGGATGGCAGGAGAAATGGGGTAGGGGTTATCCTAAAGGAACAGTATGCCAAGAGTGTTTTGGAGGTGAAGAGAATGTCTGATAGAGTGATGTTTATGAAGCTTGAAATTGATGGTGTAATGATGAATGTTGTTAGTGCATATGCTCCACAAGTTGGGTGTGCGATGGATGAGAAAGAAAAATTTTGGAGTGAGTTGGATGAAGTGGTGGTGAGTGTACCCAAGGGTGAGAGACTAGTGATTGGAGCGGACTTCAATGGACATGTTGTTGAAGTGAACAGAGGGGATGAGGAAGTGATGGGTAGGTATGGTGTTAAGGAGAGAAATGCAAAAGGTCAGATTATTGTGGATTTTGCAAAAAGGATGGACATGGCTGTGGTGAATACGTATTTTAAGAAGAGGGAGGAGCATAGGGTGATGTTCAAGAGTGGAGGAAGATGCACACAGGTGGATTATATTCTATGTAGGAGGGCCAGTCTGAAGGAGATTGGAGACTGTAAAGTGGTGACAGGGGGAAATGTAGTTAAGCAGCATAGAATGGTGGTCTGTAGGATGACGTTGGTGATCAAGAAGAGGAGGAGGAGTGTGAAAGCAGTGCCAAGGATTAAATGGTGGAAGTTAAAAAAGGGTGATTGTGAGGTGAAGTTCAGGGAAGAGTTAAGACAGGCACTGGGAGGCAGTGAAGAGTTACCAAATAGCTGGGTAACTACAGCAGAGCTAGTAAGGGAGACTGCTAGAAAGGTGCTTGGTGTGACATCTGGACAGAGGAAGGAGGACAAGGAGACCTGGTGGTGGAATGAGGAAGTACAGGAGAGTATACAGAGGAAGAGGCTGGCAAAGAAGAAGTGGAATTGTCAAAGAGATGAAGAAAGTAGACATGAGTTTAAGGAGATGAGGCGCATGGCAAAGAGAGAGGTGGCAAAGGCTAAGGATAAGGCATATGGAGAGTTGTATGAGAGATTGGACACTAAAGAAGGAGAAAAGGACCTGTACTGATTGGCTAGACAGAGGGAAAGAGCTGGGAAAGATGTGCAGCAGGTAAGGGTGATAAAGGACAGTGAGGGAAACGTACTCACAAGTGAGGAGAGTGTATTGAGTAGATGGAAAGAGTACTTTGAAGGGCTGATGAATAAAGAAAATGAGAGAGAGAGAATGTTGGATGATGTGGGGATAGTGAATCAGGAAGTGAAACAGATTAGCAAGGAGGAAGTAAGGACAGCTATGAAGAGGATGAAGAATGGAAAGGCTGTTGGCCCAGATGACATACCAGTGGAAGCATGGAGGTGCTTAGGAGAAATGGCAGTGGAATTTTTAACCAGATTGTTTAATGAAATTTTGGAAAGTCAGAGGATGCCTGAGGAGTGGAGAAAAAGTGTTTTGGTACCTATCTTTAAGAATCAGGGTGATGTGCAGTGCTGCAGTAACTATAGAGGGATAAAATTGATCAGTCACAGCTTGAAGTTATGAGAAAGAGTAGTGGAAGCTAGGTTAAGAAGAGAGGTGATGATTTCTGATCAGCAGTATGGTTTCATTCCAGGAAAGAGCACTACAGATGCAATATTTGCTCTGAGATGTTGTTGGAGAAATACAGAGAAGGTCGGAAAGAGTTGCATTGTGTCTTTGTGGACTTAGAGAAAGCATATGACAGGGTGACTAGAGAGGAGTTGTGGTATTGTATGAGGAAGTCGGGAGTGGCAGAGAAGTATGTAAGAGTGGTACAGGATATGTACGAGGGTAGTGTGACATTGGTGAGGACTGTGGTGGGAGTGACAGATACATTTAAGGTGGAGGTGGGATTACATCAAGGATCAGCTCTGAGCCCTTTCTTATTTGCAGTGGTGATGGACAGGTTGACAGATGAGATCAGACAGGAGGCCCCGTGGACTATGATGTTTGCAGATGACATTGTGATATGTAGTGAGAGTAGGGACCAGGTTGAGGAGACCCTGGAGAGGTGGAGATATGCTTTAGAGAGGAGAGGAATGAAGGTCAGCAGGGCTAAAACAGAATATATGTGTGTAAATGAGAGGAAGGTTAGAGGAATGGTGAGGATGCAGGGAGTAGAGTTGGTAAAGGTGGATGAGTTTAAGTACTTGGGCTCAACAGTTCAGAGTAATGGAGAGTGTGGAAGAGAGGTGAAGAAGAGAGTACAGGCAGGGTGGAATGGGTGGAGAAGAGTGTCAGGAGTGATTTGTGACAGACGGGTACCAGTTAGAGTGAAAGGGAAGGTCTACAAAAGGGTAGTGAGACCAGCTATGTTATATGGGTTGGAGACGGTGGCATTCATGAAAAGGCAGGAGTCAGAGCTGGATGTAGCAGAGTTAAAGATGTTAAGATTTGCATTTGGTGTGACTAGAATGGATAGGATTAGGAATCAGTATATTAGAGGGTCAGCTCAGGTTGGACAGTTTGGAGACAAAGCAAGAGAGGCAAGATTGTGTTGGTTTGGCCATGTGCTGAGGACGGATGCTGGGTATATTGGGAAAAGGATGCTAAGGATGGAGCTGCCAGGTAAAAGGAAAAGAGGAAGGCCTAAGATTAGTTTTATGGATGTGGTGAGAGAGGACATGCAGGCGGCTGGTGTGAAAGAGCATGATTCAGAGGACAGGAACAAATGGAAACAGATAATCTGCTATGGCGACCCCTAATGGGAACAGCCGAAAGAAGATGATGAGGGTTAGGGTGTGGGTAAGGTAAGTGTGCGACAGTGACAGAGTTAAGGGTTAGGGGCGGATTAAGTGAGTTAGGGTTAGGGTGCGGCTAAGGTAGGTGTGCGATAGTGATGAACCTTAGGGTTAGGGTTTGGGTTAAGGTTAGTGCATAGATAGTTGTGTATGTAAGGTTTAGTGTAGGTTTGTAAGGTTTTTGGTGTGCTTGTGTTGTGTGTGTGTTTTTCAGGAAAGGTATTTGCTTTGTTGATTGTCGGGATTTTGGTTTGTAGGGCATGTGAAGTTTCATGTTTTTGAACTTTTTTTTTTTTGTTGTTTTTTTCATGTCGGTTATTTCGTTGTCTGTGTTTTGGCGTGTCGGTGTTATCAGGTAGACCCATACACACACACATATATATATATATATATATATATATATATAGATAGATAGATATAGATATATGTATATACAGCTATATATGTATGCACATCCTATGTGCACAGATATCCCTATTTATGTGGGTATATATGTAGATATCTATAGCTATATGTGCATACATATCTATTCTGATATACCTATTACTGTCGATATATATGTGGTTATAAGTATGTATATGTGCATATGTATCTCTATCTGTACATGTGTAGACATATATTGCTCTATATTTGTATATATCTGTTTATATGTGTATATATATATATATATATATATATATATATATATATATATATATATATATATATGTGTGTACATATACATATCCATCTATGTATGTCGATATGTATATGTGTATATATATATATATATATATATATATATATATATATATATATATATATATATATATATATATATATATATATATATGTATAACTATTTATACATATATATTCACCATATATCCTGAAAATGGAGTGGAGCCCTACCTCAGCCCCAGTAGTCCCAACCTCTTAGTGCAAGGTTAATGTCAGTTATGTATTGCAGGTATATTTGCAGACTATTGCTGCTGTGATAGGGATTGTCTTCACAGACATGGTGTGTGTGGGTAGTCACATCTGCTTTTAACATATGTGCCATTGGCTATTGACAGACATCCTAAGGACATCATAGTACAGTACCACTGCTAGCACAGTAATGCTCCTGTGGACTAGAGCAGAGATATTACCAATATATGTGGACGGTTTGACACACTCTGGTCACTCCAGGGGTACACACAGAACCCCGTAGTGCAGGACATGCGGACCAAACCTGACAATGTGGATGTTAACAGCCATGTAGATGGGTATATCACATACATACTGGTACATATTTGCCCCCATAGGTTATGCATTCATACAACCCTGTTGGTCCTGACACATAATAGCCACTGGTACAGAGGTGCCATGGCCACATACTACCCACTAGTTAGTGACATAAATCTGTACAGCATCCCACTGCTTTGTCTGACATACTTGACCATTATGGTGGCCTGGCAGCAGTACATCTGGCAAGTATCTGGACATGAAATCTCACTGGGTAAGTACACTAAGCTGCTAGGCATGTAACATAGTACTGTGCAGGCTACAGGCAGACCACCTCAACACTGGCCTACATTTCCTATGGAGGAATACACATGTACCTGCATATATAGCAGGCTCTACAGGCATGTCACAGCACAGAGTAACAGACACCTGTGTGGAAGTGCATAACCACAACCAATGTGAACACAGCGATAGCCAAATATGGTAAGCTAGCGTAATATTACAGTATATGGATTATCTAGTCAACACCATCCTCATATGTGCCACTCACACACCAACCCTACATATACTGGGCCGCTATACAGTGTGGTCGGATGCCTCTCGGTGGTATGAGACATGTGTGTTTGGCCCTACAAGCATGTAAGCCAAGAGGGTAACATACAGTGGAGCAGCATGTAACATCAGATAGAATAGGACCATGAACAATGACATCTACCACAGTCTGTACACAGCCCAAGGTACATTTATTTATTAATTTTACATTTGTTAACTGGGAAAGTCCAACTTGGAATGAGCCAATTTTCAGCAGAGGCCTGGGGAGAAATGCTCCAGACACATGTCTTTATAGTGTGAGAGGAAACCAGAGCACCCGGAGGAAATCCACATGAATGCAGGGAGGAAATGCAGACGCTGCACAGAAGGCACCCCAGCCAAGAATCGAACCAGAAAACCTCTTGCTGTGAGGCGACAACGTTACCTGTGCACCACTGCACCATCCGAAACAGACATATTCACAATACACACACTGTCGACAATCACCATAGCTACACAGACCTCAGTACTGTTCACACAACAATGGAATGCCCAGGTAATGTCCTTAAATATAACCCCTACTATAAACTTGTGTAGCAATCTGATATCCCACTGGCTTATGAGATATGATGTCAATAAATATGGTGTACAGAACATATGCACCTCTTACTGAATGACATATGTACAAATGTTGACAGAGTTGTGGCTGGAGGCACAAACACAGGGCCAATATTGACATGTTGCTGTAATAATCTCATACATTTACTGTTGCAACAGGGTTTGTTGCAACATATGTCCTATGAGGGATAAGAAGTCAATAACTCTCATGGATGTCACCATCTACTGACTGCAATCCTCACACTACCTTCTGCAGTTCACAGGTAGGTGCTGTGTGGGTAACACAAGAAACAAATGGCACCACATACTGCCCAGTCTGCAGATGACCCTTCAGATGGGGGTTTCCTTATAAACATAGCACTGACATGACAGGTATTATAACATGTAGGACAGCCATATCCACACACACACCCTGTTAAATCAACATTACTCCAAATGCAGTACAGCGGCACTTACAGTCTGTAGTCAAGTCAGGCACATCCCCCTCCTGTGTGTTGGCCTGTTTCCACAGTGTATGTTGTTAGAGGTAATTCCCCAATCCATCTGTGATGCTGTTTGGCAAACAACACAGCTAGTTCCTGCTCGCAGTGAATGAAAAGGCCCAACACCAACATGATGTTCCTAGATATTGGAGTGTGCTTCCATGCAATTGGCTATGGGAATATTACCACAGCTGTTCCACATACAATCAGCTAGAAGAGGGCTGCAATTCATGCAGAGGCCATCAGCTGATCATGAGCATCAGTTACAATACACATGCTGCTGCCTCCACATCCACTAGAGAGGGGGTGAGAGAGGCAGACAGAGGCAAAGACAAGTCAGGGGAGCGGTCGGAGAGTAAAACTTAAGCATGTTTGTGTCACACACCTACCAGTACAGGGTATCAAACCCCTGACTGACTATGTACTGCTATCACATGTCTATGCAGTTATTGGATGCACCACATAGGTTACATGTTGTGGAGCCTTTCAAACATATATGGGATGGTGAATGACATCTGCAACAGTGATATGGTAGCTAAATGGTAGGTGTAGTACACTTGGCTGTCCGCATGGACAGGTGTCAGTGTTAACACAGCCACACTCTCACAGGGACCCACACATTGACATACTTGGCAGGGTCAGGAATACAACCCATCACTAGTTAGATTGTCACAACACAGTACTGTGTAGGTATCACATGCACCACAGGGGTTATACAGAGATTATATGGGCAAAGGGTATGTGGAGCTGTCTGACATCAGACAGCATGCTTCAGTATGCCAATGGGGGTTGTAGTGAGTGTGAATGTGGTCATAGGTATCATACACCACACACACGGACACAGGGTGCCAGTACTGACATGCATGGGTGCATTGCTTCACGGGTGTGTAGTGGTCGACTGTGACAGACAGCTCTACAAGGCTAGGTGATGAGTATACCTTGGCATCAGGCCACATGACAATGGTCTGCAGTGTGGCTCAGGGGTGTAGTGTCTAGATTTGCCCACACACATGGGTATTGTATTCACCATCCAGTCACCTGGGTAACTATTGTGTGTGGCCATTGCTTGCCATGTATGTGTTCCTTAGTCCATGACATGGACGGTGTCTGGGATGTGCACATGTCCCACACACATGTACAGTGACATGTGGAACTGTACCTGGGGTGTCTGGCCCATGTTGTGTACACAGATTATTATCAGATGTGCCAGTCCTGGCCTCATGTGGCGGGAAGTGTTAATGGACATCAGGTTGACCCTGCACCTACATTGATAGCATGATACAGGTATTCCCTGGTGTTAGTGGCCTCTGTCCATACAGGGCATGTGTTTCAGGCATGGTATGTCCCTTGTGGGTCACATTTGTTGACACCACAGGCGTTGCAGTTGACCAGTGGGGAACATAGGGAAGGTGCACTGCCTGCATCTACGTGCTTATTGGACTGATGGACAGGGTGCCATGCCCTCTGTAGCCTACTGCAATCACACCATGGTTACTATCAGTGGGCAATATGAAGGGTACTACCAACATAGCGGTTGTTGCCTAGGCAAGTGTGTGTGTGTGTGTGTGTGTGTGTGTGTATGAGACATGGGTTGAGAGTGTTCTCTGGGTAATATAATGGTTGTTAACTGTCTTTGCCTGGCCTTGATGTCACATGTAGGGGTATGGATTAGCAACCCAGCCTCTTGGCTATTTCATATCTGTTATCCCTGTACGGTGGACATTCTAACATATACTAGGGCCACCATATAAGAGATTTGCAAAACCCGCTCCACAATGAGTCTGGTTGCTGCACACTCACAGCCACCTTCACACAAAATATGAATGACAAACACGGACACACACACACCTGCCATGTCTGGGATTAGAACTCCTTCCTAATTAGTTTATTACACTACAGCACTACACAGTTATAGGACACACCATGGAGATTACTGGAGTACTTTTTCCCCAAAGTTGTATTTCACAGTGAATGACATCAGCAGGATTGCCAAAGTAGGGTATTTGCATTGTAGTGTGTGTGACTAACCTAAAAAGGCATTGCTCCCTACACAGACATAGAAACACACACACCTGCCATACGTGGGAATTGAACCCCTATCAGAGGTCTATACCACACTACAGCATTATGCTGTAATAGGACACACCATGGAGATTACTGGAGTCTGCCTTCCCCAAAGGTGTATTTCACAGTGAATGATATCAGTAGGATTGCCAAAGTAGGGCATTTGAATTGTAGTATGTGTGACTAGCCTAAAAACCATTGCTCCCTACACAGACACTTACATCCACACCTGCCATGTGTAGGGATAGAAAAACTACCAGATGTCTATTTCACACTACAGCATTATGCTACAATAGGACACGCCACAGAGATTACTGGACTATGCCTTCCCCAAAGGTGTATTTCACAGTGAATGACATCAGCAAGATAGCCAAAGTAGGGCATTTGAATTGTAGTGTGTGTGACTAGCCTAAAAACACTGCTCTCTATAGAGATAGACAAACACACATCCGCACCTGCCATGTGTGGGAATAGAACCCCTAGCAGAGGTCTACATCACAATACAACATTATGCTGTAATAGGATGCACCACGGAGATTAATGGTGTACTCCTTCCCCAAGGGTGTATTTCACAGTGAATGACATCAGCAGGATTGCCAAAGTAGGGCACTTGAATTGTAGTGTGTGTGACTAGCCTAAAAAGCATTGCTCCCTACACACCTGCCAAGTGTGGGAATCAAACCCCTACCAGAGCTATATATCACACTGCAGCATTATGCTGTAATAGGACACACCACAGAGACTTCTGGAGTACTTTTTCCCCAAAGGTGTATTTCACAGTGAATGACATCAGCAGGATAGCCAAAGTATGGCATTTGAATTGTAGTGTGTGTATGTGACTATTCTAAAAAGCATTGCTCCCTGCACAGGCATTGAAACACACAAACAAACATCCACACTTGCCATGTGTGGGAATAGAACCCCTACCAGAGTTCTAAATCACACTACAGCATTATGCTGTAATAGGACATGCCAACTAGATTACTGGAGTTCTCCTTTTCCAAAGGTGTATTTCATAGTGAATGACATCAGCAGGATTGCCAAAGTAGGGCATTTGAATTGTAGTGTGTGACTAGCCTAAAAGGCACTGCTCTCTACACAGAGAGAGACACACACACACACAGTAGCCATGTCTGGGATTTAAACTCCTTCCTAACTAGCTTATCACACTACAGCAGTATGCAGTTATGGGACATGCCACAGAGATTACTGGACTGCAGTTTCCCAAAGGTGTATTTCACAGTGAATGACATCAGCAGCCTTGCCAAAGTAGGGCATTTGAATTGTAGTGAGTGTGATTAGCCTAAAAAGCATTGCTCTCTACACAGACAAAAACACACAGTTGCCATGGATGGAATGAGAACTCCTACCTATCTAGTTTATCACACTACAGCAGTACACAGTTATGGGACACTCCATGGAGATTATTGGGCTGCAGATTTCCAAAAGGTGTATTTCACAGTGAATGACATCAGCAGCCTTGCCAAAGTAGGAAATTTGAATTGTAGTGAGTGTGACTAGCCTAAAAAGCATTGCTTGTTACACAGACAGGGATGGACACACACACAGTTGCCATGTCTGGGATTAGAACTGCTACTTAACTAGTTTATCACACTACAACAATACACAGTTATGGGATGCACCATAGATATTACTGGGTTACGGCTTTCCAAAAGGTGTATTTCGCAATGAATGACTTCAGCAGCCTTGCCAAAGTAGGACATTTGAATTGTAGTGAGTGTGACTAGCCTAAAAAGCATTTCTTGTTACACAGACAGGGATGGACACACACACAGTTGCCATATCTGGGATTAGAACTGCTACTTAACTAGTTTATCACACTACAACAATACACAGTTATGGGATGCACCATAGATATTACTGGGTTACGGCTTTCCAAAAGGTGTATTTTGCAATGAATGACTTCAGCAGCCTTGCCAAGGTAGGGCATTTGAATTGTAGTGAGAGTGACTAGCCTAAAAAGCATTGCTCTCTACACAGACAGTGACACACACACACACACACACACACACACACACACACACACACACACACACACACACACACACACACACACACACACACACACACACACACACAGTTGCCATGTCTGGGATTATAATTCCTTCCTAACTAGCTTATCACACTACAGCAGTATGCAGTTATGGGATGCACCATGGAGATTACTGGGCTATAGCTTTCCAAAAGGTGTATTTCACAGTGAATGACATCAGCAGCCTTGCCAAAGTAGGGCATTTGAATTGTAATGAGTGTGATTAGTTTAAAAAGCATTGCTCTCTCCACAGACACATACACATGCCACATCTGGGATTAGAACTTCTACCTAACTAGTTTATCACACTACAGCAGTACGCAGATATAGGATGTGCCACAGAGATTACTAGGCCATATTTTTTCCAAAGGTGTATTTCAAAGTGGATGACCACAGCAGGTTGTCATAGTAGGGCTATGGGGAGGGCAGTGTGTGTGCATGGGCCATAACCCATTCATCTAGAGGTTGACACACCATATGCGGGCACACCCAGGGTTATATTCCACAGGTACGTGTATACAGCTGCTAGATGACTATTTCCTTGTACAGTCATGCTGCATAGCTAGCACTTGCACCACCAAACTATTAGGAATTACAATTGATAATAGTCTCACCTTTGACATTCACATTAATAACACTATTAAATCTGTTAATAAAAAATGGGGCTCCCTATATAGGATAAAGCCTTTCTTGACTCCAACTGCCAGAAAGACTATTGCCCACTCCCACTTAATTTCAACTCTACTGTATGCAGCTCCCATATATACTAATCTAAAAAAAAGTAATCTTACCAAACTATCCAACTCCTATAATAGTATTGCTAGATTTGCCACTGGAAACCCATATAGAACTCGCTATTGTCATAACCTTCATCAACTAGACTGGCTGGAACTAAAAAACCTTCTGATACTTTCCCAACTTACCATCACTCATAACATTTTTTATCAACCTAATAATACACCAGAACTAAACAACCTTATATCACCCTATAGGAATCTTGAGTCCTTACGCTCCTCCAATAAACTACTTCCTAGGACCACCAAGTCAAACAACTTAGCTGGTGATTCACTATTCTCAAATACCGTGGGAAAACAATGGAACCTCTTGCCCTCTGACCTTACCACACTTCCATCTCTCTCTCTCTTCAAGCAAAGTCTTAAGGCATACCTTACAAATCACTGGCTATGCCCTTGCTGTTACCCAGACTGATCCTCTGGACTTCTCATTGTCATCTCTTGGCCTCCCACTCTCCTACTCTCTTTCCTATATTCTCCCCTAAATTAGAAGGTACTTAAGTAATCTCTACTACTTGACAACAATTAGATATCTTGTCTGCTGAGCTATCAATGTACCCTGTTGGTAGTATTCCCTGCCTCTTGATTAATATACCCTCCTTTTTTTCCCTCTCTTCCTTTTTTTTCTAATAATATGTCTAGCATATAATCCTTAGGAAAAGTAACTGTCTGCATAAACTAGATTTACCAAAGTTTTAAAGGTATTTTCTAATAGTGTCTTGGGATTGCCCTACACTTACATGCTGTAAAATGTTCTGTAAATGTATGATGTATCTAGTATAGTATGTCTTTTTGTCTTCCTAGAATTTATAGCTAATTCCTTTTTGTCTATTTTAAACCTTTTGGTGTGGTGGTGGTATGTTTTACAATTGGAGCTTTTCTCCTCGGGCATCTGCTGAAAATGGAAATATATCCAGCTGGACTAGCCCGGTTAGCAAATGTTAAATAAAATAAAAAGTCTGTAATTCTGACGGATACCGGTGGCTAATGTCTACAGTGAGTAACATATACACCTCATGTGGTTGTAGCCATTTGGCTGTGTGCTGGGTGGAACAGGCCTCATAATGGATGGCTCCTTATCACAGTCACGCTCTTCCACACATTTATGTACGTCTACTTTTGGCTTATTATAGTGTGTTGTCCTTGGATATATGTCTGTATTCCTATCCACTGTGTGTGCAAAGCATGACTGGTGCATACCAAAGAGTGTCTGCACTAAAATCTGCAACTGCCAGATATGTATGGTCCACTGTTGTTTGCAGACATGGGCTTCATTTGTTTGTGTGTGTGAGCATGCCCAGTATGACCTTTCGGTATGTTGTTGTCTGACATTGCCTTCATTTCTCTGTGTGTGAGCATGCCCAGTATGCCCTTCTGTATTGCATGTGTGGATCGATTCCAGGCAGTTTGTACTCCAGTGCAAACCTTTGTGTTGTACACCTACAGGTATAAAACTGTTACTGCAGGGTTTCCATCGATCATTTGGCAATATGGGGACAAACTGTGCAGGGGTTAGTGTGCACTGTAGGTAATTGTGTCTGTGCTGCTTCAGCTACATGGTAGTGCTGCTAGTGGAGATATTCAGACATGTGTACTGTTATACACTATGATGCTTTTTTGTCCTCGTGTACTATCAGATGGACATTCCTGCTCACAGTGATGTCTTGGGGGACAAGGGTGACTGCAGCTGTGTCTGGTATTGTGGGCAGACACCTACATATTCATGGTAAGTTATGCCATTCTGGAGGGGGAGCTGCAAACACTTGCTGCTGGGTCTGTGTATCCAGTTCAGCACCTTGGTACAGTGCTGGCAGAAGATCCCATATTTGTACATTCATTGACATGACAGTGTGGCCTTATCTTGCTGTGGCAATACCTGACAGCTGTACAGATTCACACAGTTTACCCTGAGGCAGGGGCCATGAGCCAAGACATTACCCCTATTGTGGTATATGGGCAGGTATGTAGCCACTCATTTATGTGTTTGCAGCCAGGGATAGTGTGTGCACACAGCTCTGTGTCAGACCACGCACAATCCATGCTGCCCATGTTCCCAACCCTCAGCTATGTTATTCTATCTGCACATTATGCATACATTCTCTGATACTTTCCCTAAGGTTATCACCCCATCACAGCTGTGTGTTGGTGTTGGTCCAGAGTTCATGCAGTGGGACATGGTGGGCATGTTACTGTGGTTTGTCAGCATGGCCTTGCATATGACGTATGTGGAGTGTGTTATGTTGTTATTTGGGTGTCCATGACATAACATGTATTGGCAGTACATGTGAGACACAGATCCTTGGCAAAGGCCTGTGGGCCATTAGGTGTTGATGCGGGCCAGATGTGGCAGGCCATTGCCTTCTGTCAGTCCTACAGTCTCAGACCGTCAAACAGTATATTCCCCTGGGGTGACAGGGTAGGTGTGCTAGGTGTTCATACCAATACCTTCTATCAGTCTTGATCAGGTGTTGTGGATGCTAGCAGGGTGATACCTATGGCTAGGGACACACCTGCATGGGACACATGCACTGCATGTTGCATTCTTTCGCTATTGCCATATACAGGTGGGGTCATGTTGTAACCATTCCCCACAGCAGGGATACGACCAGAAAGGTACCTGTGGGTGGTGTTTGCATGAGCTGGGTACATGTGTGCTATGGACACTACTTACATCTGACACACAGATATGCATGGGGCATTCCAGTTATGCCAGCATGTGCAGATACATCAGCTGTTTCCCAATACATCAGTCCTACCTCCTTTGTGATCTATGGGCAGGATTCACGAAGGCTTGCACGGAGTGTAAGAGACGTGCATCACTCCATGCAAGCCTCGCGATCCAGGAACAGCCCTAAGCTCCGTGTAAGAGACCAGCTAAAACGTCTCTTACACGGACTGGGCGTGGACATGCTAAATACCTCACATGCATCCAAAAGGTATGCAAATGAGGTATATTAGCGATCCACAAAGCAGAAACCAGTCCGTGTAGGAGACATTTTAGCTGCAGAAATGTACTCAGCTGACTGAGTACATTTCTGCAAATTCCACAACGGAGCGATGTCAGCTCCAAATAAAGGTTGCATATGACTCAGGCAGCATGCCAATGGCCAAATATGCGGCCATTGGCAAGATAACCCGATGCAAAAATATTAAAAATATATATGCCCCACGCAAACGGGCTGCGCTGTATAAAACCACAAAAAAGAAGGTTATAAACCCACAAATGTGGGTTTCATGCAATACATGGAATGACAATGCAGGGACCAGCAGACCAAAACCAACATGGCCACCGTGTAGTGGTTGCTAAGGGGGGAAGCTGAGTCTAAGACATGTAACTAAGCATTAGTAGGCAATCTCATGTAAATGAGGGTTCGGATACTGAATCTCACAGTCACATACCAAATGAGCACAGTCTGAGTAGTGTAAGAGATACAAAAGGGGGAGGAATAGAGTAGGAGATAGGTGACATCACAGGGGGGAATGGTAGAAAGAAATGCAGTTCATTGGAGGCCAGTGTAACATGACAGATGACAGGCACAGATCATGGAAAGAGGTGTGCCACTAGATAAGTCATGGAAAGTCAAGAAATGGAAGGTGTACACTGTTACCTACACCAAAGTTTCTTGCTGGCCGTGCATGTGCACGTGTGCGCACCAGGAAGCGTGAGTAGGACAGGGTGCGCACGTGTAAGGCAGTGTGAGCATGTGGGAGCGTGTTGGGAGATGTTTAACACTGCGCGGGTGTGCACGAGTGTAAGGCAGTCTGAGTATGTTGGAGGCTGTTGGCAGACGTGTAACAGTGTTTGTGCGGGTGTACGCACATGTAAACCCGGATAAGTAGATTCTGAACCGTGTAAGCACGTGTGCGGGCATGTAAGCCACTGTGAGCGTGTTTCAGATAGTATGAATGTTGCTCCCCCCTGAGGAAACAGAGAGGAAAAGGGAAGCAACAGAATTAATAGGAAGCTAGCATGGATAACTGCTGAAGCTAGCAGGTGAAAATAATTAGAAGCAGGCAATTACACAGGCAGAATAGTAGCCCAGCCCAGCACTTAAAACTCTGCAAACAGTAGTGCAGGATGTTTCCATTAAGAGACACTGCAAGACAGGAGTAAGCTAATAGAAGTGAAAACTGAAAAAGCTTCACTCAGAGCAGAAATGTTAGGGGCTGCCATAGCTGTCATAATGAGACATAGGCGACTTGCTGAGGGTGGTGACAATGCAGATGGTGCCAGACAACCCACAGTGAGGAGACGGAGAAGAGTGTACAGGCCCAGGGTCACCTACCACGGGTTACATGAGCTGGAGTTAGTAGAGCGCTATAGAGTGGACAGAGAGCTCCTGCAGCAAATTGTTGAGCTGTGCAGGCCAAGCCTCACACACAGAACCAACAGAGGGGAACCCATCCCAGTGGAAACCAAGGTATGTGTTGGCCTAAGAATACTAGCAACAGGTACCTTCCAGAGACCAACTGGCGATATGATGGGGATATCACAGGCATCAGCCTCCAGGGTACTACACCAGTTCCTGGATGCCATGTCAGCACATGTCGGTGATCATGTATATTTCCACAATGCCCGTGAGGTATTGGCCAGCAATATGTGTCTCTTCCAGCAAATAGCGGAATACCCTGAGGTACTGGGTGCAATAGACTGCACGCACATACGCATCAAAGCACCAGCCGGTGAGCAGGGTAGGGCCTACATTAACTGAAAGGGCTTCCCCTCCATCAACTGCCAGGTCATGTGTGATGCCCAGGGCATAATAATGAATGTGTGTGCTGGCTGCCCGGGAGTTATCACGATTCCCACATCTGGCATTTGACGCAGCTGTACCAGACATTTGCCAATGGGGACATCCCACACGGACACCTAGTGGGGGATGCAGGTTATGCACTGGAGCCGTGGCTGATGACACCCATCAGAAACGCACACACACCTGAACAGGAACGCCATAATGAGGCACACGCACAAACACGTAATGTAATAGAGCGTGTGTTTGGGCTGCTCAAGTCATGGTTCCGGTGTCTGGACACATCTGGTGGAGCCTTGCAGTACACACCAACTACATGTACCCAAATTGTCATGGTATGTGCTATGCTACATAATATGATCTTGCGAAAACAGCTGCAGCAGGACCAGCATAGGGCCGGGCCAAACAGCCCCCACCATTGCCAAGGCCATCACAGGCAGAGCGTGACTCGGAGGAGGAACAACCTGAGCCTGCCCCAGTAGGCAGAAGGAGGCTTGCCCAGTATGCCCTGGCCTTGGCAAAGAGGCAACGCATAGCACATACACTGGCTCAGTAGGAACCCTGGGAATGATACCCCTCTCTGACTCACTCGTATAGTAACAGGGACGCCTAACATGACACAACCTGCTCTCAAACATGTACAGGGAGTGTAGTATGTGCATCCGACAGAGGCAGCCCTGCAGCACCACCTGAGGCATGATTGCCATGTGTTAAGCAATGTAACACCATCTAGTATATGCAAACATGAAGACCCTGCCTAACATCTCACCCTCACCAAGCATGATGCCACACTATGAAGACAAGAAGATCAAGTACAATAATTGGCTGAAGTAATGCAGTCAGTCAAAGGGGAGCCAATGTGTTACAGGCTGGGAAGATATGCAGAGTTTGAAATGATGCACCACCTGCTAGGGGTGGTGTGCACCTATCATGCCATGCCCCATGGATACTGGCAAAGGCTGTCAGTACCCACAGCATGCCCTGAATAGGTAAGTCTCAAAACACAAACCCAACCTCATAGGTTCTACAAGGGATAGGAACCTAGATGTAATACTACCCCATGACAGATGTATAAACAGCAAGATGTGTGCAGTGTAAACGCACACAGTAAGGAGAATGTAGATACCAGTCCTGTAATAGAGAACTGGGCAAGGCTCACATCAGCACCCTAACACTACCAGGTCACACCTCATACTGTGCTGTACAGCCGCAAAACATGGAACAAGCTACAAAAGGAGGGTGACTAGCAAGAAATGGCAAGGATAACCACACCCCATGTTGGTACCACAACAAGAAGCAGCATGGAATATCCATGGTCAAATACCAATGGCTAAAACTGCCTCGCAGTATATAGCCTGCTGCAGACCACTGTCCTAATACCAGGAACAGCACCTGGCCTATGTCGGAATACATGAATATATCAAGCCCCCAAACCACATTATATTGCTCGACTGAAAATACCCAGACATACACCAGTAGCATTGTACTAGCACCAACACAGTAGGAGAAAATTACCCAGATTCCATAAACCAAAATGCCCAGGAACAATGTACTACTCCCACAAGAGGGTAAGCATACTGGATGTGATAATCAGCAACATGTGTACTGGATGGCAAGATGAGAAGTGTACCCCTCACTGGTAAGACCAGACCATAGAGTAATCACACTGGATATACACACCCTGACCCCAGTCCCTGGCCAGAATACCACAGTGAAAAACATGTGTAAAGTATAGGTTGCAGCCCTCAAAACCGATGTTGAATCCACAAAAGGCCCTGTGCAAGTGCAGAATATGGGACACACCACAGAACATGTTATACAGGCATTCCATGAACACAGCCAGGAATGCTTGGGGTATGCAATCACAAATAACAACAACACACAATGCCATACACACAGGCATCTGGCATGCTGGCCTCCAGCCATTACCAAACCATGCAAGAGAATGAGGAAGTTACCACATGATAGAGCAAACATAAAAAGGAAGTAATCACTGACCAGTAGTATGGCAACAACATATGTCCACACATACAATCCACTAAGTCCAGCACAACAAGTATAATCTATGAATCCAGAGGCAATGTGATGCCAGTACCAAGTACACAGACAACCACAACACCCCCCAATAAATACAAACATATGTGATAGATGCATCCATGTATCCAAACCAGAGGTTGAGCTCCAACAACTCAGTACTGTCAACACTAGTCAGGAGGAGAAGGTAACCACATACACCACAAACCCAGTCCCACATAGACCTACCACAACTGTAAACCAAACACATAAACACAGACAAATATTCCCGGAGGCCTCAATTACAAACACACCACACCAACAGAAGCCTCCAAAGTAGATCATAAGCAACCACAACCTTCAAACATAGCACATGCAACGAATAGTACGCAAAGCTGGTGTGCCAAACAGTCACAGGCCCGAAGGAGAAACAACATACCTGATACAGTCGTAATAGGTGTCTGTATAGGCAGACACACAGCTGTCCCACTCACCAGACTGAACAAGGGAAAGGGTAGAGTAAGCTGCTTGTAGGTTGCCACAAAATGCCACTTAACACAAGTACGCAGGTCACCCCAAAGCAAGCAGAAATATGATGCACTCAATGTCCATGCTGGTGTGAATTACCTGAGATGTACCTCCCTGGTCAACATCAAATGAGACATGGATGGTCCCTTCGAGTATGTACCCCATGGCGGGATGACACTGGCTGTGTGCAGCATCCAACCCTCACCAAGAATGATGCCACAGTACAAACACAGAATGCTCATGTTTAACAGCTGGCACAGTTACAGCTGTCAGTCCAAGAGGGTGTAATGTGTGTCTGCTTGAGATGTCAAGCATGACAAGCCATGCTGCTGTTACAGGGATGGCTGTCAGCTGTTACCCGTGTGCTTCTGGATACTGGATAAGGCCTATGCCGCCTCCATAGAGCCGTATGTAGGCAAGGCCAAAAAGACTACCCACCACCCTAGAAAACATAAGTGGTAGGAAACATAAGGGTAATGCTGACCAATGCCAGATGTGTAAACTGCAATATGCATGCCACTGTGGCACTTCCCATTATGGAGAACATTGATGCCTGTCCAGTGACAGAAGCCTGCTGCAGGCCTAGTGATAGCACACCAGCACTACTAGGTTATACCACATACCATGTGTTATGGCCCCAACACCTGCACCAAGACATCAAAGGAGGGGTAGTATCCATATGCAGCACAGACACCCATATAGCCAGGTAACTGACAATGCACAAAGCAGTGGACACCACCCATGTGCACATAACTGTAGTCAAAACTGCTGTACAGTCTGTAGCATGCGACAGACCACACTCTCACACACAAGAACCCCACCCAGACATCCGAAGACACTGGACAGTATGAATGTCCCACCAAATACCAGACAAGGTACACAAAGTACCACATAGGTGTCAAACCATTATGTATGCAAGGAGTCATCAGGGACCTAGGGACACAGGTCGACATTAATCTGTCATGTGACAGCCACAATGCCAATGTGGCTATGAAGACTGTTGATACTGGACACCGTATCATGAAAGGATTCACATCAACATCAACAGAGGTCACTGTGCTGCTGTACTGTTCCCTTATCAGACCCATAATCTAGTACAATGACTCATATGGGATGTACCATACGTGACACCTGCAGCGGTTCGAAGACCTCATAGTTACCCCACCAACAGGATAAAGGGTGTGAAATATATGTCATATGCTGCCTGGCTGTAGACACCCCAGCTGACTGCAGTCACACACTGCCTACACAGAGGCATTGTATGTCTGTTGTACCAGGCCATGTCCAACACAGGAGTAATGGACATGCTACACCACAGGAAATCAAAGCCATTGGAGCTGTGAGAGTCACAGATGTCAACCTCAACACATAATGAAATAAGATGTGCTGGAGGGACAGATACATAACCCATAGGCTCCCCACACCCAGAAACAGGATCCCAATCCATGGTAGGCAGAGCCCCTCACTGACACCCCTCAACAGGAATATTGCCAAGTGGATGGATGACCGCACATGTATACTGGGGGTCCCCACTGTGTCACGACCAGACAGAGGCACAGTGAAGAACCTCATAAATGGCCATAATTGAACATAGCAAGGGGTGGCGAAAGACACACACACTCTAGCTAGGCTTACTAATGGCCTAGGGTGTCTAGCCTACTATGAACCCATGAACCTATGAAGATACAAAACGTACAGGACACTATGGATAATCACAAGGCATACCCAACTGATGGTAGGAACCATGTTGGGCATCCACAGATATGCTCCGAATCACACAGATATTACAAACAACATACCAAACACACACACATATTGCTAACATACAACCTGTCAGGTGCAGTGCAAACACCCCCCCCCCCCGAGTGCAAAATACCTATCCCAGCAGATGGTCCCCTGACATTGCAGATGCTGAGGTAACAGCCATCATCTGCAAAGCAGAACACACAGCAGCAAAGGTATGTGATGGTGTCCTGTGCTGAGGCCAACATGGACCCCAAGAGTAATGGAATGCAAAATCACACTACTGGCCAATGTCAGCCTTACCACAGGATATGTACCCAAAGAGCAGTGTACAACAACAGTGGTCCATCACAACAAAGGTGTTGCCTGAATGGATACTCCAAACTACCACCCCAGGATCCTGACAAGCTTGTTCTGCACAGCTATGGAAAGGATCAGTATGTACCGCAGACAGAAGGCTAATGTGGACCTACTGATACTGGACCCTACACACTGTGGCTGTTGTAACTGCAGAACCGGCCCCTAAACATGTCTGACCCATTTGAAGCAGTCATTAAGGTCATTGATGAGGGCTATGTGGTCCACACAGCGTAGCTGGACCGTGCACATGCTTCTAGACAATACCGTACGTGTTCAGTATGGATATGTTCACCAGCTTAAATATACACCCCTATGTCAGTAGAGGGGTTGCAAAGCAGACCAAGGACAGAACTGACATGGTCAGACATGCCGCATCCATGTCAGACTACAAAGCGGATATGAGTGGCATCCCACAAGGCCTGGTCTTGCCCCCCCCGTTCTGTATACATGTCCCATAGGTATAGGCCAACATGGAAGGACTGTGACTGAGCATGTATGCAGAGGAGTACAAACAGCCCACCATATCCGACCCCCAGCTGACACAAGCAACCCACAAAAGGGCCACCTACAAACAGACAACTGTAGCCATAGCCATGTCAGCAAGCTAATCGCAGAACTGTGTATAGACAACCACCGTGGATATACAGTAAGTGCCCACAAATTACCACACAGGTGTTAACCCATGAGGTACCTAACATGTAATGTGAGACCTGGGTACAAAAGGTGATAAATATCCTGCACTGGACAAACATGTGTCTGTAGTGTTCGCAGAAACATGTACCATATACCCACCCAAACATGAAGGCTGGCAGATGTAGATAAGGGGAACTCACTCTGGCTCTGCAGCCATCCTCCATCAGCATCACAACTGACTACAATAGCCCCTGTGGGATATACAGCAGCAGACACCTCCATCAACTGTAAAGTCCACAACAGTACCCCACCAGGGGTAGCAAAGAGCATGAACAGATGCCATGTGTTGCCTGAGTAAACAAACTGCAGCCCCACACACCGCCATCCTTCCCAGCTACAGGAAAGCTGTGCCTGATGTATGAAGCCATGTCCAACCTGGAATGAATGAACATGTTGCACCTTGTACAATCTGAATGGCAGTGAGCTATGCACATGAGAGACCTGAACCCCAGCACTGACATACATAGGACAAGCTGTACAGAATGATCCATAACACAGAAGGCACCCCCACACTTCAGTAAACTCCTGGTACAGGTCAGCCAGAGTGCCACATATTGACACCCCTCAAGAGGCATCCTGATGAGTGTATGGGAGATGGTAGGCTACCCTGGGTATCACTGTTATGTCAGAGGTAGACAGAGGCACAGTATACCAACCATGACATATGTAATGGCAAACTCCAGTTACAATGTGTGTCGAAGGACAAACACACCCTGTGACTACCATCAGAAATGGCCTACGGAACATCGCTAGTGTTTGCCAATGTCCACCCATGTTGTGGAATACACTAGCAATGTTGGACGAGCCTGGTGTAGGTAGTCCATATCTGAACATATTGCAACATGGTCATATGTGCACAACTGGCCCCTACACAGTCTGTTGTGCTCACTATGAAGATGTCAAGCAGTGATAGGACTAAAGCCCAGGATACTGTCCACCACAGTGAAAGTACCGAACCAGTACACTATACGGTACTACAGTGTTAGGTCATTATGAAAGTATGTTGAGAACTGTCTGCAAAGTATCCCATGCAATTCCTGCAGGCACAGTATAATCCCTGTTGTGGCAGACACGAAGCAGTTGGCCAGTTAGTACACAACATGACACCCAGCACACAATCATAAATGTGATAATGTCGAAGGTCACACACACCCAAATATGTGGTGGACTTCAGAGTGCAACATATGGAAAGCTCACACTGGGCATGCTCGCACACTTTGATAAATGAGGCATATGTCAGACAACATGCCATGGAAAGGCTGAACTGGGCATGCTCACACACTTAGGCCATATCTCCGTGTAGCAGTTGGCCACACATATCTGGTATTTGTGCGTGTCAGTCCAGGAACCAACCACAACACAGCAATCAGCCCAGTGCACACAGTAAATGACCACAGAGACATAAGTGATATAGTGGATCGCCGTCATATGCAAACATCTGCCACAGATACACAAGTTGGTCATAGGAACAGGGAATGCTATGGCAATAAAGACCTGCAAACAGTAGAACAGCACAACAAATATTGTGCATCCGACAATTGAACATATGGGTGTAGAGGTCAATACTAGGCTTCTTGCCCCAGGGAATGACAGCTCAGCCAGAGTGTGCTTGGCATCTGCATCCCCAGGATAGTAGGCTACCGTGCCACTGTAAAGTAGGTCACAGAAGGCAACATGTGAGGCTAGTGAGCTGTGCCTCTGTCAAGCAGGGGCACCGTGGAGGTCTCAGGGATTGAATGTGCTAAGCCACAGCCATGTTGTCGGTGTGTGCTGTGAGAGGGTTGCTGAGGATCTCTGACAGTAGGTGTCCATCAATAACAGACTGAGGGGAGCCCTATCTGCATTCTCTGGATGATTCCACTGTCAACACTGTGTTGTAATGAGTATGTGTGAATGAAGTGCTGTGCTGGAACTGTCCACAGATGTCCTCCCTCTGTGGGCTACAGCTCTGCAATGTATTAGGTCACTCTGTCTGTTGAACAGCGCATATATGGCAGGTGTACAGCTGACAGGTGTCTTGTTGTGGAGCAGTCATGGGTATATGTGGGATAGCATGACCAATGCAAACTGTACACATGCTCATAGGATGCAATTGTCAAGGATTATGCTGAGTGGCCAGTATAGTCCTCCAGCATGGGTCCTCTGAAGTCATCCACCCCAGTCTACACAAGTGTAGAGTCTGCTTGTGCTAAACACAGTTTGTGTGCAGTGACAACCTTGCCTGGGGGTGGAGATGAGATATGGATGTCCAGGGAAAGGTGGGTATGGTCAGATATCAACAATGGTGGTCTACCTCTGGTGTGGAACAGTGAGTACCCACGTTGCAGATGGACAGGTGCAATATGTATTCACCCATGTGGCTGTGGTGTGTGGTTCTGCCATAGCACATGGACCCACAAATTGTAGTGGCTGTAGGGTAAAGTGGTAGAGGCCTGAGTAGTTCTCACACACAATATGCCTGTACCTGATGTTAACAACTGGAATGGTGTATGTGAATACCTGCATATCCTGGCACTGTTCCCAGGGAAGCTAAGTGTGTGTCCTGGATGTGGGTGTGGTGTTCTGGACTGGTTGTGTTGTGTGTTACAGGTCCTGTGGTCCCAAAGCATGGTATAGAACATAACCTGCCAGTGCGATGTGCATATCTGACCCTGACGTAGGTGGCTGCAAATGCATATATATGCTATCCCCCACCTGACAGGTAGTACTACATCTACATACCTCTGTGGAAATAAAGATGTCAGCACCCTAGAAATACTACAGGTGCAGAACAGATGCCCAGTAATTCAGATAGTGCACTCTGCTAATGCGTCTCCCTCAAGTGTCATAATATAGTTAGGTAGGGGTTCGAATCCTGCAAATGCTCAGTGTGTGTGAGTGGGGTTTGTGTGTGTGAAAGGCTGTGAGAGGGAAATGTCCCTTTTGGCAACTGGGAAAACACACTACAGGATGCACATTCCCCTTACTAAACACTGATGATGTCAGCACCCTATAAGTACAGCAGGAGAAGAGAAACCTCCCAGTAATGCGAATAGCGCGCTCTGCTAATGCGTCCGTCTCAAGTGTCATAACATAGTTAGGTAGTGGTTTGAATCCTGCAAATGGCAAGTGTGTGTGTTTGGATGAGGGGGTTAGTGTGTGTGAGGGAAATGTCCCTTTTGGCAACTGGGAGAACACACTACAGGATGCACACTCCCCTTTCTAAACACAGATGATGTCAGCACCCTATAAGTACAGCAGGAGAAAGGAAGCCTCCCAGT
This sequence comes from Protopterus annectens, assembly GCF_019279795.1. Lineage (NCBI taxonomy): Eukaryota > Metazoa > Chordata > Ceratodontiformes > Protopteridae > Protopterus > Protopterus annectens. Next base: position 1,317,221,316 of record NC_056747.1, on the reverse strand, counting down.
AATGCGAATAGCGCTCTGCTAATGCGTCCATCTCAAGTGTCATAACATAGTTAGGTAGTGGTTTGAATCCTGCAAATGGCAAGTGTGTGTGTTTGGATGAGGGGGGTTACTGTGTGTGTGCAAATTTGTGTGAGGGAAATGTCCCTTTTGGCAACTGGGAGAACACACTACAGGATGCACACTCCCCTTTCTAAACACAGATGATGTCAGCACCCTATAAGTACAGCAGGAGAAGGGAAGCCTCCCAGTAATGTGAATAGCGCACTCTGCTAATGCGTTTCTCCTGAGTATCGTAATGTAGTTAGGTAGGAGTTTGAAACCTGTAAATGGCATGTGTGTGTGTTTGGATGTGGGGAGTTTGTGTGTGTGCATTTCCGTATGAAAAACATGTTAGTTTTGGCAATCAGGAGATCACACTACCTGATGCACATTACCCTTTCAAAATACTGATGTTGTCAGCACCCTATAAGTATAGCCAGAGAAGAGGAACTATCTAGTAAACCGAATAGTGCGCTTTGCTAATGCGTCTCTCACGTGTCATGACTTAGTTAGGTAGGGGAATGAATCCTGCAAATGGCAAGTGTGCATGTGTGTGGGGGTAGTAGGGTGTGTGTAAATGCAAGTGTGAGCGCACAGATCCATTTGGCAAATACTACAATACACCAGATGCTGCATACTCCCCCAGTAAACACAGGGGATGTCACCACACTATCAGCACAGCCAAACAGGGCTAGTTGGCTAGTAATGCCAATAGTGTGCTCTGCTACTGTGTCTATTACCATTGTCAGAGTACAGATAGGTATGTTTTGGTAACCCACAACTGTCACGTGTGGTTGTGTCACACAGTATGACCTTGTGTGGGTGTTTGTACATAACAATGCATGCCATTGCCTAAACCAGCAATGGCATTGCACACATGATGTATGTGTGTGACACATACACATAAATACCTGTGACCTGCAGTAGTTACCATGTCTGACACATGCTTCGAGTGGATAAATGGTATTTGCAATGTATACCAATATGACTGTGTCTTACTGTGCAGGGTCCGCACGTGGTATGTCCCTATACAGTGTGGGTGTCTATGGTGAAAGACCTACAGCAGGGGATACACATCTGGTCTGGGCCATATAGTGTACATGTAGTCGATGTACAGGTGCTGCATGTTCCCACCTGTTGTGGTAGTGGTAACATGTCATTCCACTGCAATTCGGTGACCACATGCTGTGAACCCTTCAACTAGTGTGTTGTAGCTACAGTAATGCTCACACACAATGTTTGGCTGGATGCAGTCCGCCATATAAACACAGTTCTTGAGACTGTCATATTGCCAGTGTTGTTATGGAGGATAGGTGGTCTTCCTGTGTATGGGAGGGTTGTGTGTGCCAGGCTATGAACCAGATGGCAGTCCGACACACTGTCAGCTGCACATGAGTAGGCCCTGATGGTTTGTGCTGTGCCAACAACCTGGAGGTGTGTGTATCTGTGTTACCTTGGGATACCACCCCTATCCATGTGTGTTACATGTGTAGGGGACGACAGGCATGGTATGGGGCATAACCTGTCAGTGATGGGTAACACCTGTGAGCCATGAATCATGAATCTGGTACTGCACAGACATTGCAGTTCACCGTGCTGAGGGCAGTGTCTGGTGCATGCATCTTCCGGTGTACACTGCTGTTGTTGTGTAGCAGCACTGTTAGTGTCCTAACCTGTGTGATACCCACGGAGGTCGCTATGTAAACCATGTCCTGCAGCATAAGGCAGTATGTGTGTACCAAGGAGCTTTGCCATTATACATCGGGCCATGGGTGTCACGTGCAAGATGACCCTTGCACATCATTGTGGCTTTCCTAGCATGTAAGCACACGTTGACAGCCAGTGGATACCCTATGAATGACAGTGGAGACTGAGCATAATGTAGACATACAACACCCTTCCCACATATAGTGGTAGAATACCTGGTGAGGGTATGTTGGCAACCAACATCAGGCTCATACTGGCCTGTGCCACATGCTGAGAGATCCATTCTATGTTCCCTATCATGTAGTCCAGGGAGGTATGTCTCAGGCAGCCACACTGGCATGGTCAATGAGTGAGTCATATCTGTCCATGCCTCTGACTGACCTGTATGCATGTGTGCTGTGGTGGACCATAGTGCCCCTGAGGCATATCACTGTGACCTTCACCAGATACAGCCTGTTGAGCGGGACCCCAGTGCAGCACACAAGACAGGTACCTGACACGTCTGTAGCAGGTGTGTTGTGTAGCCCTACAGGCTGTGAGTGTGTGGCAGGGATGTGCGTGCCATGTGTGGCATGTGCTCTGTTCTGACGGAACATATGCCTGTGTGCCAGCTGCGGAGGTGTGTGATGCCCAGGCAGGCTGCTATTCTGAGTCCCCACGTATGCCCCAGTGTGTTCAGCATGCTGTCAGTGTGTGTCAATGTCTGACTGGTATTGTAGTCACTGTAATATATTTTATTGATTTATTTATTTATCCTACATTTGTTGACTGGGATAGTCCGACTGGATGCATGTCCATTTCCAGGGGAGGCCCGTGGAGACAAGCTACGAGGTAGCAGATACAGCATTACATAATACTAGCATTACATATTACAAACAGATTATTTACAGAGATTACATAAGTAAGCAAGTCAAACATGTTCCACAGGTTAATGTTAGACCTGAGCACAAGTCAGGATTAAATTAAAATTACACAGTAAAGTGGTTCACAGATTTTACACATTCGAGTTAGCCAGGCTTGATACATTGACATAGCCAGTTAAGTGACAAATGTTGTTTGAGTCTACTGTTAAATTGACCTAAGGTGGACAGTAGGGTAATATCAGCTGGAAGTGAGTTCCAGGATCTACTTACAGGGTTTGCAAAGAGAGAATCACCGGCTGTGTTATTAAACTTGCTAGTCTGAAGTAGTACTTTGTTAGAGGATCAAGCGGTCTAGGATTGTTATAGGGGTGATAATATTTGAAGTGCAGGAGTATTGTCTGGATTATAGAGGATTTTATAGGCCATAATCAGTTGGTTATACTGTATTAGGCTGGGTATTGCAAGCCAACCAAGCTGATTTAGATTGATGCAATGATGTGTCCTAAAAGGCAGCCCAGTGGCAAACCTGGCAATGTGGTTGTAGCAAATTGAGTGTTTGTTAAGGACAGTCTTGTTCATATTCGAGAGTAGAGGGGATGCATACAGAAGGGTTGAAACAAGGTGTGAGCGAGCTATGGCACCTTTAGCTGGAGGGGCTAGGAAGGCTTTAATTCTGTAAAGTGACCCTAGTTTTCTATTGATGGCTTTGATAATCTGGTTAACATGTAGGTCACATTTGAGATTATTGTCTATGATGACACCTAATAGTTTCGGAGATGGGTCAGGGGAGATTATTGTGCCATCAGTTGATGTTATGGTAACGGTGAAAGTGGTAGACCTACGTGTTGGTGAAATAACAGCAGTTTAGTTTGATTGGGATTTAGGATCAGACGATGTTCAGAAAGCCAGTTTTCTATTGTATTAAAGGTGGTCTGGGTAGCTGACCATAACTCTACTGGAGATGTGGCTGAGCAGATCAGAGTAGAGTATTCAGCATATTGGATACAGCTGACTTTTGGGATGACAGTATAAAGGTCGTTAATGAAGATGGAGAACAGCAAGGGCCCTAGTATAGAGCCTTGTGGTACTCTGAGGGTGTTAGGTAGAAGGTTAGAGAGTTTGTTCTGCCAGAGGCCAGCCTGCTGTCGACCATGCAGGTAGGATTGAAACCATTGGAAGGCTCCAGTATCTAGACAGTCTTTGCAGGGTGTGGAGTACAAGTTGGTGATCAACCATATCGTATGCCTTTGAAATATCCAAAAGAGGGCTGCGGATATATAATTATTGTTGCAAGTATGGCTTATGGTGTTAGTAAAGGCTAGGAGGCCTGACGTAGTGCTGTGATGAGGACGTAAGCCATGCTGAGTGTCTGCCATAATGCGAGTTTGGATTAGGTGGTGCATGACTTGTCTATGAAGAAAGTTTCCATAATCTTTGCAAGTGGAGAGAGTATAGCTATTGGCCTATAATTGGAGACTTCAGTAGAGCTGCCTCCTTTGTGAAGTGGGATTACATATGACATTTTCCAGATGGTGGGAAAGTTAGATTCTAACATGGTTCCTTTGATTACCTTTGAGACGGGGTAAGCAATAGCATCATCTGGTTTTGATAGGTACTCGGCAGGGAGTTGATCAGCAGAAAGTGTAGTGGGTTTCACTGTTTCAATCAAGGTACGGAGAAGTGAAGTGGCGACTGGTTGGCAGCTGGACGCAAGTAGTTTTCTAGGGGTGCTACTTTCAGGACCAGGGGAGCTAGGAGGTAGATGGCTAGCTAGGGCCTGAAATGTCTCAGTAAAGAACTGGTCAAAACTATCAGGAACATCTTCAGGGTATTATCAATAGTAGCAGCAGGGATTGGGGTTGACGTTTGTCCAGGATGTAGTATATATGACATGCCACCTGACAGGGTATGGCATTACTGGGTTCAGAGAGACCAGTCCCCAGATTGGCTGTGTGGTGGCATCCCACACATGTGTTGTACGTTCCTGGCCAAGGGTGATGGCTGACTGCATACATGTGGCAGCTGTGACAATGACACATGACTCACATAAACCACAACTGGACCATAGAGGCGATTCACAGGTTACCTTTGCACATGCTACCCTAGTAGTGTGATTGCCATGGTGAGTACCAACACATAGGGCCAATGGGGAACAACATACTGAAGGTGTGTATGTGTGGGTGTACCGCTACTGTTTCATAGCACTGACATATATGACTGCACACGTGGGTAAATGCCAGGTAAGACGTGTGCAATGTGTCACAGGCAATGTACATGCGTACAGGACAGACAGTGACGTTCTGTCATGTGTAAAGTTGACATACGTATCGTACGCTATGCAGATGTCACTAGAAGTCTACAGAAGCACTGTAACTCTGCATTGCAGGTGTAAGCAGTGTTCCAGGGGACCCCAAGCGAACATGCATGCAAACAAAGCTACAGTAAACAGGGCTGGAAGTAGTGCATTATACAACAAAGAAGGGGTAACAATAACAGTAAGTAACAATGCAAATATGTAGGCACTATCAACATGTACCCAGGAATACGCAGCAGATGCCCATGGTAGAACCGATATTATGTCATACTTATTTGTGATTTGGATTACATTGGTACTGCACACATATCTACATGCGCCAACATCCACATGGCATAGTCGTTGTGGGCAACTTGACACCATTACTGTACATGTCCACCATTGCATATCACTACTTGCGTTAGCTTTCCCCTGTGCTACCCATGTATGCGGCTATCTGTTGACAACCTTACCACCGGCATGCAATTATGTGCAGCTGTTATACTTTGGTATGTACTATGGGTGCAGATAACAATTCAGGACATTCATACAGTTACTGCAGCAGGCATGCTGGGATAAACACACAGTCATAGCAGCACACTGTACTGTTACCAACATGATACTACTAATACACTTCTATGTAGTCACCCTGTGCATCAGCAACGTGTTTACCTGTTCCCGCAATGATGTTGGAGATTGCAGGAGGTGGCACAGTGTCATCATATGCACAGGGTGTGGATTAGGTATGCCTGAGTCAGCCACTGATACCACCAATTGACATGTGTGTGTATGTGTGTTGGTGAGGGGCAGCAGTACAGGGTGGGGCAGTGTTGGTGCAGTGTGTGTGTATGTGGTTGCCCTAGGTGTTAACATTTCGCATGTGTGTATGCACGCACACAGTTCCACCTCATGGCTGCCATATACAGGGGTTTGTGGACAGCCACAGACTGCACCTGGCAGGCCATACAGATCAGTGTCTGTGTGCACGGACACGGTACCTGTACCTGGCAGGGGTGCTACGGACCGTATCCAGTACAAAGCCAGACTGGGTACTGTCATCAGAAGCGGGAGTGTGTTGACTGGACACAAGTCCCTGTTGGGACTGTCCAGAGCCACGTGCATGTGGTCTCCTGGGGCGTTCCGATGACAGCACAGACCCAGCATTGCTGGGGCTGCTGCTGGCACTATGGGGGCATGCGCGAGCCTGTTGTCATCCGCGCCGACTGCCAGCTGCTGCTGCTGGCATACGGCCACGTCGATGCCGCAAACGCCCACCATTGCCCTGGCTCATGGACATCTGGTTGTGGAACTGCTGTAATATGTCCCCACAACGTCTGTCTATGACATCGGTGAAGTTACGGATAGCATCCGCAATGTCACGCATACTGTCTGTCATGGCTGTGCGACATGCTCTCAGCTCCCTCAGACCCTGTCTGGTGTACCTTTCCATACGTGACTGTGCCTGCATGACAGTCCGAAACATAGCTGAGGTTGACAGACCTCTTTGGGCACGTCGGCCAGAGGCAGTACGCCCATGGATGCTCCCACGAGAACCCATGGGCAACTGTCTGTGTGGTACCATTGGAGGACCCTGCCCATGGCTGCTGTGTGGGGATGCATGTGCCACAGGTACCACATTACCCTGGTCTATGCCCACTGTATCCTGTCCATCACCTAGGGACAATGGTGACAAAGGATGTACAGGCAGGATGACTGTGCGCAATGATGGGGTTGACAGCTGTGTACTGTCAATTGGCTGACCAATGGCAGACCCTGACACACCTTCCTGTACCATTACACAAATATCATCATTACCAGTAGCCGTGGCACAGGATTCAGGTTCCCTGCTGCAGGTCACCAGAGCAGCCCCAGAACCTGTGGGATGAAGACAGGAAACACAGTTTACAGTCTCCAGACATTGTTACCAGTGATGCACTTATACACACATGCACACATGCACACATGGACACATGCACACATGCACACATGGACACAGGCACACATGCACACATGGACACAGGCACACATGCACACATGCACACATGGACACATGCACACATGCACACAGGCACACATGCACACATGCACACATGCACACATGCACATGCACACATGCACACATGCACATGCACATGGCACACATGCACACGTAGTCAAATGCACACATGCACACATGCACACATGCACACATGGGCACAGGCACACATGCACACATGCACACCCGCATGTATACACACAGAGCACTACTGAGTTACACTACTGTTACTAGCATTATCAGGACTATTATAGGTTATGTTAAACACACTCACCAGCATGGATGGCCTGTCTTGCTGTAACCCTGGAGGGACCTGCAGAAATGATGAGATTAATGTCAGTGGGCACAACTGTGCCATTGATATTGCATATGATACAGTGTACAGAACAGTCAGGTGTACATATGGCATATTACCTGCACGCTCCATGTCGTGCTGCTGTGTGGAACCAGCCTCCATCATAATGCAGGTGTACTGCTGTTGGTGTTCGGGCGCTGGAGCCACAACACTTAGGAGTAGCCCCTCCAGTCTGGTGAGGGGGGGATGTGTGGCCACCCCACCTCCTGTGGCGACCTGTTGCCTGTGGATATCTGATGCACGCTGCCGGACACTTCGGATTAAATCACTGCAGTGATGTCGTACCTGCTCATATGTCCTGTTATGCATGCCAATATCATTTACCCTATGGACAAGGTCTTGCCACAGTGCGGCCCTCTCCTGCTGATTCTGACTGGTGCGGGAAAACAGGATGTCATACTCCCGCACCAGGCTCTGGTGGATCTCCTCATCTTCCGCCACAGAGTAGGCGGGGTTACGCTGTCGCGCCATCTCCCTGGAAGAGAACACAAACAGGATATCAGCAGACCATGTCAGCAATATATGGCACACATACTATACATGATACTCATGTGTAGTGATATACTACTACTCCCATATGTTGCATGTGTGTGTCGTGGTGGATACACAGGTACATGGCCAGATATCAGTGCTCAGCCAACACCTGTGCAACAATACCTGCCACATTCCACACAACATAGTAGCATGCCCCATCGGTCAGCACACACTGACAGGTGCAATGCACAACCTCACTCTGGGGTTCATCCCAAGGTACTGTATGTGGGACACCGTCCACTACTGTGATGTGGACAGACGTTACTCGGCCTGGATATACATATCCCACCACCACCACCAGCACAGTAGACTACTTTGATATGTATGTGATTAGACAGTTATTCACTTGCTGGGACTGAGATGGTATCCATGCAGCACACTGGGCCAGTGGAAGCCACAAGCCACACTGCTGACCCCTTTGCAAATGCTTACCATGGACATGCCACGGATTGCATGGAACTTGCACACACATTTCTAACCCAGACCCTATGCACAAAGGTTAGGCATCCTGTCCGGTGGACCCCAGACAGAGGCAGATTGTATAACAATAGCAGGAGGCTACTGCAGGACAGAGCACATTCACATTAAGGGAAGGCATCTGTGGTCAGCACTGGTACTACGCTACGGTCCGTCATAACAACGGCCACGGCCTACTCTGGGAGGGAAATGGACACAAAAACTGTGGATGACCACAAGGCCTTCTTCAGTTATGTTACACATATGGACCACATGCCTCAGATATGCTCTGTGTTAATCCACACCTACTTAACATTCACCAAACACACGGATATTGGCAACAATCTTGCAGACATGTTCGGTGCACGTATCCCCCTCCTTCTCCCCCACCTTTAAAATATTTATCCCAGCTGGATGTAACCTCCTATCATCTCACATGTCCAGGTGAGGGCCGCCTCAGCAGAGAAGAACACACAGCATCACTGTGACCTCGTGATACCCTGGATGTGTGCTACCGCACTCCGAGAGGACATACAACTGCATATAACACTGATAGTTTATCTTGGCCGTACTACAGGATATGTACCTGGACAGTGGCATACAGCAACAGTGGTCCCACACCACTAAGGGGGGGCACCTCGACTGACCCTGGGAATTACCACATCATATGCATAACGGGCCTGGTCTGCTAAGCTATGGAATTATGCAGTATGGGATGCATATGCAGTGACATCGGGTACCTGCAGACACTTGTTCCCAGCCAGTGTGCCTTTGGGATGGGCTGATCCTGACTTTTGAACCTGGCTGACCTTTCAAAGCAGTCACTACAGCCATTGCTGGGCCAACCGACAGACAACTGCTGCCAGGATCATGGCCTAAGACTGATTGACATGTAATGTATGGTCATCCCCTTTTGGTGGAACTACGTACACACAACATATCACATGGACATACCTATGGATACAGACCTATGACACATTTGGAGGGTTCACAGTATGCACACTATTAACCTGCTACTTTGCATTACCTCTGTTTGTCACAGCTGGTTGCGTTACCACAGCTTCTGCTTGGTGCTGCTACTGTCAGTGCTGACAGCTTTGGGTGACAGAGTCACAGTGTCTAATTTTTTATTTTTTTTTGTTGCTCTCTCTCTCTCTCACTTCTCGCTCTCCCTCTGTCTGCTTACAGACAATACAATTAATGTATTGCATGTGGGGAGTGTTAGCACTGGATGCTTTTGTAGGTATCTGCATAGGTCCATGTGATGGCCTCTGCACCAATTGTAAGCCAACATTTGCTAATTGCATACAGCCAGTTGTGTACTGATTGCAGTTCTCACTGTGATTTCAGGTCAGTGCTATAAAAGGGTATGTGGGATAGGCATTGCCCTTTCAGATTGTGAGGGAGGGGACCATGCTGGTATGCTGTGGACAGTTTTCTGTGAGTGTAAAGGTTAGTATCTCTCTCATGATTCAGGCTGTGTTGTATATTCACAATTCTCCATTCCTCTCTCATGTTCCCTGTAGCAAGTGTGTATGCACATTGACTCCTACAACTATATATAGATATATATTTATATATATATATATATATATATGTACATATGCATACATTTATATATGTACTTTAACTGACCTTATTATCTACAAGCTGCCAACTAGCATGGCTGTTTCTGTTCACACACTACTATTATGGAAATCCAGTAGTTTTGACAGTAATTTTAAATGACATGCTTTGTGTACTACACATCCTATATTCCCTTTACATTCATCCCTACTATTACATGTTATATTTATTTTAGCACAATGTTTTTGTATAAGAGTCATGGCTTAGTGTTAGGTCGTACGGACTAGTGGTTCCAAGGTCTTGGGTTCGGGACTGACAGTGGGATTTTATTTTGCTTTTGAACTGAGTACAGGACCTGTCAATCAAAGTGACTAAGGCACTTTTAAGCAGTTGTAACCGGGTTAGCACTGGTTTGCACGGAGCTCACGCATGCGCACTGGCATTTAGCTCCGCACACACCCGCTTACAACCGCTTAACGGTGCTTACTCTGGCGCACACCCGTGCTATTTTCTTTGAAAGAAAAGAAAATGGGGAGACAGGAAAGTGGTGAAAAAGGGGTCACAAAGAGGGTAAGACAGTAGGGAAACAAGCTTGGGATGTGCAGGAGGGATGTAGGTAAGGCCCATAGCTGCCCATTTCTTCATCAGCAACAGCTGTGCATATGTATGTAATTTGGTGTGACATTTGAAACCTTCCACCCCTGAGAGAGGTGTCAGGACAACAATAATACTTGTTGTACAGCCAATTGTAATTGATAGGTTCCATGTCCAGCAGACATGTGTGCGGAATGGGCAGCTATGTATGGGGCGTAATTTTTTTGTGGGTGCAGAGTGCCCTTTTTTTTTTTTCAGGTGAGAGTGGTATGTCAGGTGAAGGAAGTCGGTACAGCTGGGGAGGTAGGTTGGGTAGGTAAACAGACAAGACAAACAAGATGCATACAGGGCGGTGTATGACACGTGTGGGGGCGTTACACAATTGACGGGGACGGAGGTTTGGATATCCAGAGCCCATAAGCCCACAGATGGCAACAGTGGAACTGATATCCCCACCCATAGGCAGTTGCCACTGTTCCTTCACTGCCCAGGACAGGGCTGTGCTGGGGGCTGTGTAGGTGGGGCAACAGGCATGCCCGTTAGTTGTGCCACCCGTGCCTCGAGCTGGCGTAGGGGCTCGAGAACAGAGTCCCGAATCTCCCTACGCACCACAGTCCGGACGCTACGGAGGGTGAGTGGTGGTTCTCCTCCGGCCACACTTGCAGAGGGGGGGCGAGCCCCATCCCCTGCAGCGCTTCCACCCGCAGGTGGCACAGGGCCACCTGAGGAGGGTCCGGACTCGGCACTAGTGCCAGGTGCACTCGCCAGCTGAGGTGGGAGAGGTGGGTCCGCTGGAACCCGCCTTCCCTGTCATCCTATGTTTTGCATTATGTCATGATAGTTTGGGTTAGTGACATATAATACCATTCACAATTAGTTGTAACAGCATGCATTAGTATTCCCATTAACCAAACACCCAGATATTCACACCATTGAACAGCGTGCATAACACATGCATAATTTGAACAGAAATACACAGTCCAACAACATGCAGGGTTAATTGATGGCAACAGGCCATCAGGTGTGGATGTATGAACAGGGCAGATGCATCAACGGACATGCAAATATATATGACCCAACAGGACAAACGTCCAGGGGTGTTAATTGTGATTGCACATACCATTTTCACGTGGAATGGGTTATATGTGGTTATAGGGTGGGGTAAAGAAAGTAATATTAACACCTTCGAATAACAATACATATGCTGTACATTTCTAATAGCTACAGTTATATACACACTACTGTTCTAACTACTGTTTCCTATATGATAACTATTTCAACTTGGTGATAGGACTGTTACTGCAACATCAATATACATTTTAGTGTTCTTCATACACATTCATATCTAGCTTTGTTCAGCTACATCATCCTGCCACATTTGCTTTATATAGCTGTAGACAAGTGTGGATGTTTGGTATATCAGACAATCATCCTATCTGCATATTTCAGACTGAGAGCAACATATCCAGATTTTGGGATACACATTCCAGATGCAGCAACACTTTGAACAGATTTCGCTGTTTGGTTTTGAATCTCACATGCATTTCATTCTGTCTTGACTGCAGTATACTTTATTCAGGGGTTATTACTACTGTATTGCTGGATTCATGACACTTTCTCACACTCTCTCACTTGCTTTCATTTTACTATTCAGGATGGTACTTACTTCTAGGCTTTATTGACATGTTTTACCTGTAGTTATTACAATCCTTTCCAGCAGTCTCACTTCTGTCATGTTTCAGTATTTCCACAGGGATATATTTCACACATGTGATTTCATCATCTTCTGCAGCTATACTTTTCAGCCTGCTGCAGGTTGTGTACTATTTTCTTACAGGTAGGGCATTTTTATTTCAGAATATATGTCAGACAGTTTCATTTTTCGGTTTAACTTACAGGCTGAAACACACTTTTGTAATCAAGCAATACTTGCAGACACTTTCACACTGTTACTTGCAGATTTTATTCCTTACTGACTACACTGCACTCTTTTGCTGACTGTCATACTTTTATATTTCTTTACAGTTACTGGTAGTGGATTACTGACCTGCCTGGTGGCGCAACCGCACCAGCCTATCGCCATAGGCTCTGCGGTTAGCAGAACGGACACCTGCAGCTGTAATATAAATGAAGTAATATTGGAATACACATCTCCATAATATCAGCTAGTTTAATTTCTTACATACATAATTAAATGTTACTTACTCAGTAGTGGGCGTTGGGTGTTTGCCGGGCCTCCTGGATCCAAAGGTTCAGTTGGTCCTGCTTGCATCTCTTCAGGTCTGCATGGTGGTGACGGACCTGCTCACCAGTCCTTGGAATCCCTGTGGCACTGGTGAGATCATGAGCCAACCGGTCCCACGCCTCGGCCCTGTATGCTCCCCAGAGGACCTGGCCCTGCATGAGTTGGGCCTCATGATTATGGACTAGGAGCCAGACCATGTACCTGGACTCCTCAACACCCCACCTCTGTGCTCGGAAGCAACTACCCTCTCCTACTCCTGTCATTCTGCCTGCAGGTCAGTTCTACAATTGTTTATGTTGTGTATTCCCGCCTATGGGGCTTATATAGTCCGTTTTTCCCGCACATATCTGTGATTGGCCATTTTGGAATTGTATCAACTTCAGTAAACCTGCATTGTCATGCTGTAGTTTGTATTCATTCCTATATATTAGCTATTATTGCATTTCTAGGTGCTGCTGTCATGGCTTAGTGGTTCTGTACCTTGACTATGGTGTATAGTATCCTGGGTTTGAACCTGGCCACTGCTTTTATTTTTCATGACTGTCTAGACATGCTGAGGGGTGTGTCTGTGTAAAGGCAGTTTTGATACGGCTTGCTCAACGTTGCCCGTCGGTTAGCTTGTTTGCGTGCGCAGCTCCGCGCAAACGGGGTACGCTGCTTTAAGCCTCATTTGGCTATCGGCACGCATATTACACTCAGCTCAGTTAGGGGCACATAGATTTAGCGTGTTAGACCACTGCTCAGCTACGGGCACTCATTTTGCACCAGTTAAACCACTGCTCATCTACGGGCAGATGCACTCACTCTGTTAAACTGTAGCTCAGCTATGAGCACATCTGGCATTTTTTATTCTTTTGTTACCTCACATGTCTTCAATATAAATGGGCTATTTCATTACATTTTACATAAATTGTGGTTTTATGTGTACATATTTGTCAGGGACTTGTTTCCTGCTTATTTTGAAAAAAAAAATTGGTGTTGTGGGGGCTCGAACCATGAATGGCTGCTCTTCAGCCAACATCTCTACCTCTACGCTATTGCTTCCTGGCTTATTTTGCATATTTAGTTCTTATATGCTTTCCCACTGACTGCTAACTGTAGCTGCATAGCGCACCGAGCGCACTCACGGTTAAACATTTTTACAATTTAAAAAAATATATAAAACGTGTTTATTTATATGTTTTCTGTTCATAGTCTGTGGGGGCATGTGTTGTGTTCTGTTTATTCACATTTCCGTGGACTCTGTTGTGGGTGTTTTGTTTGGGTACTTTTCCTCTTCTGGGGGCGTGTCCGCTTACAGGGCTCGGCCTACGGACACGCCCCCTACTGTCTTACACGGACCGTGTTGGCCTTAAGTGTGATTCAGCATGCTCTCATGAATATGCAGAGCATGCTGACATCACTCCGTTTAACTGCAGCCTCCGTGTATGAGTTATAACTCTTACACGGAGGCTTCGTGAATCCTGCCCTATAAGTGTTCAGGCAGACAACACCAGTATCCCCTACTACAGGACCAGATAATGTGATGCATACCTGTATGTACAATTCCAAGGGTGTCTCCATTTCACAGTGACACAATATATACTGTATGTCTGGGGTACTTTCCGCTGTGTACTGCTTGTATTTCTGGCCCAACAGTCATGTCATTCAGTGTTTTAGATGGTGATGCATATTACCACCATACATTTACAATGGCTTACTGCTAGCATGTGTTATACTGGTGGGAATTGTCTTTGGCACTGCAGTTGTGAGGACTTGTCCCTGTCATCAGCAGTACTGGGCAATGGCCACCAGGTCTTACCTCAACATGCATACATACTGACCACTCTCACACAATATGATACGCACACCAACCTAACACACACATACCTGCATATTGTGCAAATGCTACAACCTATCCTGCTGCTTTGGTGACCTCTGTGCATCTGTGCTCCACTGGTATTATTCCTACACATACATGTTACTACATTTCTACATAGGGATGTGGGGGGCACACCTGACTGTTACAATGTATGTACATCAGATTGGGATGTACACCAGACTGTTACTACATTTCTAAATAGGTTTTGGGGGGCACACCTGACTGTTACTACATTTCTACATAGGGTTGGGGGGCACACCTGACTGTTTCTATATTCCTACATGGGATGGGGGGGCACACCTGACTGTTACTACATTTCTACGCAGGAGTGGGGGAGGGGGCACACCTGACTATTTCTACATTTCTTTCCAGGATTGGGGGGCACACCTGCTTGTTTCTACATTTCTACACAGGATTTGGGGGGCACACCTGATTGTTACTACATTTCTTCACAGGATGGGGGGCACCTGACTGTGTCTAATTTCTACGCAGGATTGGAGAGGAACACCTGACTGTTTCTACATTTCTACATAGGATGGGGGGGCACACCTGACACTTGTACACATTTGCTATGACTGTACTGGTATATCAGGTACTCCATTTCATTCTGTATTTGAACCTATCATGCTGACTTGAGGCATATCAGTGTACTACAGGTCATAGATTTGATTGACCTAGATATTAATTTCTGACTTCCTACCCTTCAAAACTAACATCCCACTGCCTGGCCTGCTGTAGTCTGTCTGTGTTGGCCTGGGTGGCAGGTTACCCAGAGGCCTCAGCCAGAGGTCATAGCATAGCCTTTGTTTGTGTTTGTCTACACCTGTCCTGCTGGCTGAGACTGTTGTTGGGTGTGTGAACCTCTCTAACTGGCATGTGTGAGTCATATGGACACACATGTGGCCCAGCACATTTCCTGCAGTGAGTTTTGTCACCCTGTGTAGTACTGGCTACTATGGTGACACCAGTATTTGTTACAGATCTCATGGTGCCACTACAGGTTTCTACTATCTGCTGGCATACCATTCAGCCACCCAATTCCCTTGTATGCTCACATCCATACCATAGATACTGGTAATACCACATTCTACTCCATTCAACAGTTGGTATGTTGAGTGACTTACCTTGTGGGTGTGCCAGTATTGAGGGTGGTGCTGCAGGGCTGCATATGTTGGATCCACATAGTACACTCCCTGCACATGGTTGAGCACAGGAAGTGTCATGTTTGGCATCCTTTTTACTGTATGTGTGTGAGTCAGAGAGAGGTGTCATTCCCTGGATCCCTCCTGTGTCAGTGTATCTGCTATGCATTGCCTCTTTGCCAGTACCAGGGCATACTTGGCATGCCTCTTTCTAGCTACTGGGGCAGGCTCAGGTTGTTCTTCCTCCAAGTCACTCTGTGCCTGTGCAGGCCTTGGCAATGGTGGGGGGCTGTGTGGCCCTGCCCTGTGCTGTTCCTGCTGCAGCTGTTTCCACAGGATCATATTGTTTAGCATGGCACATACAATGACAATTTGGGTACATGTAGCTGGTGAGTACTGCAAGGCTCCACTGGATGTGTCCAGGCACCGGAACCATGAATTTAGTATCCCAAACACAGGCACTATTATAATTCTGGTCTGTGCATGTGCCTTATTATGGTGTTCTTGTTCGGGTGTGTGCGCATTTCTGATGGGTGTCATCAGCCAAGGCTCTAGTTTGTAACCAGCATCCCTCACTAGGTGACCATAAGGGATGTCCCCATTGGCAAACCACTGGTAGAGCTGCGTCAGATGCCAGATATGGGAATCATGATAGCTTCCAGGGCAGCCGGCACACACATTCATTATTATGGCCTGGGCATCGCACATGACTTGGCAGTTGATAGAGGGGAAGCCCTTGCGGTTGATGTAGACCCTACCCAGCTCACTGGGTGGTGCTTTGATGCATATGTGTGTGCAGTCTATAGCACCCACTACATCAGGGTATTCTGCTATTTGGTGGAACAGTTGCATGTTGCTGGCCAATGCCTCATGGGTGTTGGGGAAATATATGTGCTCACTGACATGTGCTGACATGGCATCCAGGAACTGGTGGAGTACCCTGAATGCTGATGCCTGTGAGATCCCCATCATATCGCCAGTTTGCCTTTGGAAGGTACCTGTAGCTAGTATTCTTAGGCCTACACATACTTTGATATCCACTGGGATGGGTTCCCCTCTGTTAGTTCTGTGTGTCAGGCGTGGCCGGCACAGCTCGACAATTTGCTTTAAGAGTTCCCTGTCCACCCTATAGCATTCCACTATTTCCAGCTCATGTAGCCCCTGGTAGGTTACACTGGGTCTGTACACTCTTCTCTGTCTCCTTACTGTCGGCTGGTCAACAGCATTCACATCCTCACCACCCTCAGCCTCTTCCACATATTGTTGTATGATAGCTATTGCAGCCCCTATCATTTTGTTGTTTTGTTTAAAACGTCCCTGCTTGTATACATCAGTGGTGTAGAGTATGGAAAAAATAGAGAGAAAGGTGTTTGCATGGTTTATAGTAGTGTTCTGGGCTGGGCTGGTCTGCTGCCTGTGTAATTGGCTGATTCTGCTACATTTCACCTGCCAGATATGCTAGTTCTCCTTGATTACCTTCCTACTGCTGTTTTCCCTTCCCATTTCCTTCCTGCTTAAGTCTGGGGGCATGCCCACAAACACAGTGCTCAAATGTGCACAGAGCTGATATTTCCTGGTTTACTTTTTTCTCTCTTTAAAACCTGGTGCGCGGCATGCATACCCATTTAGGCAATGTAAAGAGTGCTAGGCAGTCTCAGACAAATCCCCTTGCTTAGCTGTGGTACGCTTAGGGCAAACCCGAGCCACAGGGCTCCAATCCACTTACAGTATGCCTGACACCCCCCCATGATGTCAGCTAACTCCTAGGCTTGCACCAAGCTATTCCTGCTCTTACACTGTTGGGAGCTGCCTAGCATGCAGGGAAAATCTGGGATTCACTATCATTCCCCTCATTTGCATAGGATTGCCTGCTAATGCATAGTTACATATCCCACACTGAGCCTGCCCCTTAGCAACCACTATTCACTGGCCTTGTTGTCTTCTTCCTGCCATTGAGTATAATGGCAGAATAGTGATTTTGGTCAGAATGCTTATTTAATGTATTTTTTCTTATTTTCTCCCGATCCCATTTGCGCACCGCTGCCCAACGCTTAAACAGCCGAGTTCAGCTAAAAAAAATTAAAAGTTGATTTTTTTTCAAGTGTTTTCCATGCCAATGGCCTTATAGTTGGCCATTGGCATGCTTTATACATGATATCCACCCTTTATTTGGAGCTGTCATGACTCCATTTTGTAATTTGCAGAAATGTACTCCGTTACAGGAGGAGTACATTTCTGCAGATTACACTAGTCCTGCACAGCCAGTTTCCAGCTTCCTGAATTAGAAATTCACCTCATTTTCATGGCTTTCTCCTACAAATGGGGTAATTTGCATACAGGGGCTGAGTCCATGCAGGACTAGTGCAGGAGCACTCCTGCACGCCCCTACAGATTATTTCTGGATCGCACGGCAGACATATTGCCTGCTGGAACTCCTGCACTATTTCTGCATGCTGTGCAGGGCTTGCAGAATCTGGGGGTCTGCCAGCAGTGCAAGTGTAAGCCAAGCAACATCACAGATGAGAAAATGCAAGGCTAATAATGCTACATAATTCTAGAAAAGGACAGAACCAAACTTCTGAACATAAATGTGAAAGGTAAACAACCAAGCACAGTGTAAACAGCAGTACTGCAGCATAGCAGCAAAATGGTTGCTAAATTCACAAGTAGGTGTACACAACCCAAACAAATGTGTAATAGAATGAATATATGTGACATGCACATCATGTCAAAGGCAAAACACAGATGTAGGTGTATGTACATGATTGTCAGTGATCTAAATGGAAAATACATGAAAGCAAGGTCAATACATATACACACACCAATGGCATGGAAGAAAACTTAGAAAAATATACCACTACAGCTTAAAAAATATATCAGGTTGTACATATGGATTTCAACAACGTACACTGGTTAACACACAAGTATGAGAACAAGAATGTATTGCAAGCATTAGCCAGCAACTTGTATACTGACGTCCGGCATCTGTAAAGTAACATACATTTGGTATATGATCACCATGTCAATGACATAATACATGGCAATGGTCAATAACTGCAACAAAGGCAAACATATCTGCAAAATATAATACATAACTCTGAAGGTTGAAGGGAGGTGGACAGCCTGGGTCCAAATCAAGGAAAAGCAGGACAAGGTAAGTTGACCAACTGCAAATGCATGTGTACATCACACAGGATGCTGTAGAGGCTGACCCAAAATACATTTAAGCAAATGGCAAATGTATGCCATGTGGGTAGAATGATTTCCACAAAAACTGGCCTTGTAGAAATCACACATACACAGTAATGTGCAATCATGTAACATCAATATGCATAGGTAAGCAAGCTAAGAATTTCAAGCACATACACATGATGTCATGCAAATGTTGAATAAACAGCCACAGGTATATATCACACATCCTGCTCATTAATGAACAGAGGGCACTCCTGTGAGTGTCATTACAGTAATAAGTCAGTGAATGCTCAAATGTCAGTGGTACAATTTTGTGTCACTATGGATCTGACTATGTGCAGAGACGTACAATCTGTTAATGTGTACAACTATTTGTGGAAGGTGTGAACTTATGTGACTAAGTAATAGACATGGAAATGTAAGATACAGCAAACACGGTGTAATGCACTGTTACAGAATAAATTATCTATCAGTGTGCATACAATAATGCTACACTGCTGATTGATGCAGTCAGAAAATTAGGAGTGCGCATAACTATGACATACCTGTATATGACCCCACA
Organism: Protopterus annectens; assembly: GCF_019279795.1. NCBI lineage: Eukaryota > Metazoa > Chordata > Ceratodontiformes > Protopteridae > Protopterus > Protopterus annectens. Next base: position 1,317,201,872 of record NC_056747.1, on the reverse strand, counting down.
TGGCATCAGCATTGCCAACACATGGCACACAACACCACATCATGCCAGTGGGGCATCATGACAAATGTCATCCAAAACATGGAAAATGACATGCCCTTCTGTTGCACATACATGATATGGACAGTGCAATGATACAGTGGCTTGCGGGCTTGCGTTGTTGTCTCAAAGTAAGAGGTTCTCCAGTTCGATTCTTGGCTGGGGTGCCTTCTGTGCAGAGTCTGCATGTCCTACCTGTGTTCATGTGTGGGTTTCCTTTGGATGCTCCTGTTTCTTCCCACATTACAAAGACATGGATTTGGAGCATTTTCCCAGGGTCTCTGCTGAAAATCAGCTTGTTTCAAGTTGGATTTTCCCAGTAAACAAATGTTAAATAAATAAATAAATAAATATGGCACTGCACAAATTCAAACCATACCACAGTGGTAGTTCCGGACTATGGACAACATGTGCTGCCTGTTAAAACACATGCTTATAGGCTACTTGTAGCAGGTTGACTACCACAATGCATGGGCAGCTGAATGTTTGAGAAAAATGTAATGTGTTAATGTACATCATGTGCACATTGAAACATAAATAAATGTCACATGATGATAAAACATAAGCATGTCATCTACATGGTATGTGTGCACAAGAGTGTATATACAGTCCAATCAATTATATGGCAATCAGCATATTGACAGCATAACACAATTGGAGCACACAGACAATACTTATGGACCTGAAGGACCAGGCTAAAGAGGATGAGCCTCATGAATGACCTCACATGCTATCACCCTGAATGAGTCATGCATAGCCCTTGCCATTTCCTGGAAGAAGTTCATCATTATGTCCATCATCTGTGTTCGAACCACACTGGTCAAAACCTCCTAGATATCCTCCCAATAATCATCTCTATTTTGGTCCTGCTGTCATCTCCTCAGTGGTGCAGCAGGCATGATGTCTCCAGCAGGTGCAGGTCATCATCATCATCATCAATGTCATCATCTGAGAACTCAAGCAGTGTCCTGGTATGTGCTTGACATATGCTTCTGATAGTTGAACGTCCAGTGGCCCCATGCTCTGTCAAGATGAATTGCAAAATATGACAGAAATAAAAAAGAAATGTCACTCAGGCAGCACATTCCTATGAAGATCATAGTTGACCTTAATATGAAACAGATGTACATATCTGAAATCTAACATACTTAACCATCCAGCAAGTAGCAGAATTATAATCCACACAATTGCTGCTAGTGAATGGCTCCTAATGCACATATTACATCTTGATGTCAATTTATCTATAGCTATGGGCGGTGAGGGAGGGTGAAGCCTCCTACATTGGGGGTATGGGGGGTGCAAGCTCCCACCTGGGTTTGAAATAATGCAGTGTGTGTGATGGGGAAACGTTGGCCAACTAGTTACTTTCACCATCTCACACATTCGCTGAAGTGAACATTCGATGAATGAATGTTTGCTGTTTTGTGTTCAGTCATCGAAGGTTCGATGAACATAATCTTCGATGATTAAACATAAACCCTAATGATTCATGATAGCCACCAAGTGCCACTGTTAAAATGAGAACAAAGTGAGATGACAATATTTTGGAAACTAGGCTAGCCATATGACAAACATCTGAGCTAGGCACATGATAATAGACTGAACACATATCAATTTAATATACAGAACAGTAACAAATATTTATTATATTCAATCACCACAGCCTGTGACGTATGAGAATGTAATATATTTTGTACTAGCAGTATCGTATGTGTACAGCTGTATGTACTACCTACAATCAGAACCTATCAGTAGCCTGAAAAATGCAAACATCCCGATGATGCTTGTTGATTATGAACTGTTGCAAAGAAATGTTTATTTGTACAGGATCAGCAAAACTAGGATACAAGTATGTTGTAACAAAAATGCCCAAGGTGTGGTAGACAGATGCAATACCAATGTTGAGCTAAAGGGCATGCCACACAGTCTGTACACAACAGTGTGAACACTGACCCAGTGCATACTATTGCAGGCTGTGAATATACAGACTATGCACAACAGCTCTGTCACTGAGAAGCACAGACACACATACAAGTATGCAAAATACATGACAAGGAAACCACTTACTGCTCCAGTCTGAATATTTATTGAGTCAACACACATGGTTTATCACTTTCATTCCTCTAAAAGGAACTTCATCAGAACTTGGTTCTGATGAATAAATATTCAGACTGGAGCAGCAAGTGGTTTCCTTGTCATATATTTTGCATTCTTAGTTTGTCTATCCTGGTTTTGTACACATACAAGTATGTCAAAATATGCATTATAAGTAACAATTAAAGCACTAAAACTTGTATACAAAACATACACCTTAGCCTATGTGTGACAGATACACAAACCCAACTGTCATTAGGGAGTACATTTCAAAAACTGTCTAAATGATATTTTGACTTTTTTATTTAAAGCAGAGTTTGAATCACAGCTTTAATGTGATTACCTTATGGATGGTTGATGGGTATTCATGTATTCTAAGCATATACATGGTAACGTGAAAAATACAGGTCTGTATCAGAGATCAGATGCATTTCGTTTAATGAAACAGAAAAAGTATTCAACATACCACTCTACCTCTGCTGCTCATCAAGCCTGTGCATTGAGCAGCATGATTTCTGGTCTGTCTTCTTCACCTGAAAAAAGAAAAGTGCAACTATGAATGATGTACTTCTCAACTAACAAGAATATGCATTTCTCAGATTAAGTTCTTGAAAATTTGCTTCTGAAGAACCTCAGATAATTACCATATACATTTTGCAAGGATACACACAGGCTCTTATATCTTTGAAGACAGCTTAGAGGATGAGATTCAAACCTGTAAATGTAATAAGCATCCACAGTCTAACCTTGGCACTTACCTAGCTAATTCATTTTGATTTAAAGGGTATGTTGTGAATGCAGTGAAAACACTTGGTGTTATGACATCACCTGAATGAGGCTGGCCTGCTAATATGGATCCTGGCTTAGGATTTCAAAAAGTTAACGTGCTGGGCATGTTGGTAAATACGTAGCATGAATTAATTCATATCAGCACTGTGGTGACAAACATGAACAACAATGGGAAACACACACTACACACACAGTGGGACAGTGTCATGTATCATACGGCAAACATGAACAACAATGGGAAGCATACACTACACACACAGTGGGACAGTGTCATGTATCATATGGCTTCTGTTAACAGAACCATAAAAGTTGCTGTACATAACAAACAAGGTATGTGTGAGAACTAAGTTGTTCCTTGGCAAGTGCACATCACAAATCATATGCATACATCGTCCCTGTTCTGCATTTCTTAGCAAAAGTCTAACTATTGGCTCAATATAGAAAGGATCAGTACTCTCTGTGGCCTGCTTACAGATCCTGTTTTTTGATGTTTTCTGTAAGTTGTTAAAGTGTTAGTTTGTGTAGTATTTTAATGGAAAAAGGATACAGACTCAGGTTGCATGATTCTGTTGTCGTTGACCTTTCATTCAACAACTATGTTGTATAACGTGTTCCAATCCCACAGACAGTCGCTAAAGATTTCGCAAGTTATGTTGATTTTGCAACTGCTGTGTAAGCAGGCATCATTTTTGCCTTTTATATGTCACAATAGTATTTGTCACAGGCAGTGTTTTATAGACTTTGGCATTGTGCAGGAATGCATGCCATTTATGGTGACATACGCTGTCCACATAATCATTTACATAACTGGACGCCTACAAGAGTAAGATCATGAGCATACCACTCTCTGTCAGATGGCAAGCCATCTTAGTGGTGAGGATGTCTTCCCACAGGAAATGACATCATAAAAGATGTTCTGGGACTACATGGATTGAGACTTATTGGATGTGACCCGTGGCTAATGACACCATACTGTAGACCATCCAGCTTTGCAGAGGAGGCCTGAAATGGAATGCATGCAGCAACCAGAACCTCCATTGAATGTGTATTGGTATACTAAAAGGTAGATTCATATACCTGGACATATCTGGGTGCACTGCAATGCACACCTGAGAAGGCAGGATAGATAATAGCAGTGTGTGCCATACTACACACCATGCGAATTAGAGCACATGGTGGTCTTCCAAATACAGGTGTGGGTGAATTACCTCAAGAACCCCAGATGTCTGAATGACATCCTGCAAGTATCAGAGGAGGAACAGGAGGACACTGGAGGAAGAAGACACAGCCATGGGTGATGAAGGGTGTTACCACAAGTACCGGCCCAGGCAGCACTGCAGCATCTGACACATAACTTTTAGTTATGACAAGTCACGGGTACAGAATTACACAGATTAGACACTGATGTTCAGGTATTGCCCCACCATAGCAGCATGGAATGCATCTAATGGTAATTACCCAGATGATGTACACACTAAGCATCCAGAATGACAAAATAATCATAACCTATAACATTATGAATATATACAAATCAATCACAACAGGGATCATCAACTCATGGTACAACTGACTCAGCATACCTCTCAACCTCTATGCACAGAAAATCTGCACAAAGCCTAAAATAATGGGGGGGGGCCCAAAATTAGGGACAGGTTTTAAATATTGCTCTTATAAACTTAAGACAGTTATTAGAATAAGAGGAGTTGTACTAGCATATATTTTCTGAAAATATGAAGCCTGAAATTGAAATGTATGTCATTATTTAGTGACTTTGGTTCTTGGATGATTCCAGTAATTTGCCAGGAAACCACACATTTTATGAGGAACAGACCAAAAGTATGAGGCAAATATCTGGACAGTTGGGAATTATATGACTCAGGTAAGCATTCAGACTCATATTGGTATAACTATGTATGGCACACAATAAGGGATGTACATCAGTGCAACACATTCCTGTCACTGCTCTATAGAAAAATGCAAATAGGGAAACAGTTCAGGGTATAATGCAAAACTGTTATTAATATCAAAAGCCAAATATAGCACTGTAAAGTATGGATAAAGTAATGTAATAAATGGAGTCAGCTATATTTAGTAAAACTGTTGGATTTCAGTGGCATCAGACTTGTCGATGGACACAGATGACAGTGTCAATGTTCTGTATAGCAATCATCATTGCCACATGTTGAGAATGACACTACCAGACAGAGTGGGTCAACTGTCTGTGTTACTCTAACACAGTCTAGGGTACCCGCACTGACAGTTCACACCACTGTCTGATCTGCTCCTACCACATATGGAAACACTTGGCCCAGGTTGCTCCACTGAGGAGACTGCTGGGGTAACACCAGCATGTAGAGGTGAAGGAGCATGATTGTGACTTGGCTGTCTGGTCATGACTGTGCGGCCCACAGCAGATGGGTCAGCAATGGAAGTGTGTGAACATTGGAGCATGGACATTGAACAATGATGGGAAAGACTGGTTCTTCTGTGAGGGGGCCTGCCTCTCCCATGTAGTAATCAACCAAACACAGTCAGGGTATGCAGAATCCTGCTTGCACTGTGGCACTACTGCAATACAGTAGAGGCCAGGGATTATACAGACTGTGCCACAGATAACATACTTTCATTCTGTGCAACCAGTAATGCCAATACCTCACCATGTCTGCACTCCTGTCTGTCACTCAACACAGTCAGCTAGAGTACAACACAATCTGTGGCATGGGCAAGTGCATGGATGGCAGATCTAGGACATTGCTAGGAATGTTCATTTGCCTGTAGGAGTATAGGTTCATAGGTTCATTGGAGGTTATTAGGCTATCAGCCCTAGAGCCCTTACAAGCCTAGCTATGTTAATCCCACATTGCCCCAATTGTCCTTGGTTTGACGGATAACATTCAGAGAGCAATTTCTTGATGTTAATCCAGCATTTCCCCAATGCTCCTTCTTAGATGGACGTCATTTGCAGGGTGAGTCTATGATATACACTGACTACCCCTGTCCATAAGTGCCCAAGCACATCAACTGCGTCCTTATGCCCATTGCGGTAGGCATAAGGACGCACATCAACTGCGTTCTTATGCCTACCGCAATGGGCATTATAAATGTGTTGTTGGGAACTGTCAGCATCAACAGCAGTCTCAATGTCTGTCTGTTGTCCATAGGCCTCATCATGTCCACAATCTAATGTCCCTTCAAGTCAGAATGGCTGGACAAGTTTCCTCAACATTTGAGGCTACAGCTACATTCACATGACTGTCTCCATCTGGGCTGGACTTTATCACCATGTCACTGTGCTGTGTACAGGGGTCATATTGTCATACTAAGACACATCATATCTCTCACTAGAATCAGTGGACAGGATAATGGAGGATACAGGCAGTTAATAGGCTAAAAACAGAGACAGATGACACAGATCAGGACAACGTGCTACATGACATGCTATGTATCATTAAAGACACATGACATATATGTCTCACTGTAGTGTTACAGATAATACTGATTTGTCATTAGGTCTTGTCAGTGTATGGGCCAATAAATCTACATAACAGGGAACTGACAATTATGCCACATATCCGACATACATGACATATGTGATGAATGCAAACATAACACAGACCTGTCAAGTCCTCATGGGAAAATGGTGTGTGGTAGAAAAGGGATGAACTTCAACTGTTTTGGGAAACAAAGTCAGCATTATTAATCACATCATTGCCAGCATGGACCATTCTAACAGTATTGAAACATACAGTAGGTTTTACATAGACATACCACTTGTTTGTACACTTTATGATGTCCTAGGAATGGATAAAAGGACACTGTATTAATGGAGTACATCAACAGGAATAACAGCAGTGACATGCATAAAAGATAGGCAATAGCATATCACTGACAGATTCCCCTTGTTGTGAGTTCATGTGCTGTACTCCAGCTGCTACAGTGGTAAAGTAAAGGGAATGACAACACAATCATGTCTGTAGGCCGTGGAATACTGACAGAATGACATCCAGAACACAGTAACTGGGGCTGCTTGTATTCACATGATGTATGGTGCACCTGTTGGCCAGATGTCCCTGTATAGAAAAACAGTGACATCGATGTTATATATCTGAACAGCTTGGGCTGCCACTGGATGTACCTGTAATGTTAGGGAAATATCTCCTGGACAGTAAACAGCAGTTTCATGACATGAGGCTGAGGCAATAACAAATAGTGGTCACAGTAGCAATGTATGGAGACACTCTCCTGCCATTTCCTGGTGTTGTGCAGAAGTAGATGGACCTATGAACGTTAATGTCGACAACATTACATGTGCTGGTTGCTCTGTTCTATCTACTGCAGTTGTGTGGCTATATGTAATTATGCTTATGTTGATTGCGATCACCCTGTGTGGATCTCTGTGCATGATTCAATTCTGTTGCTGACAAAAAATACAAGGCATGAATATACATGCAATGGTAATATGTGATGATTTACTCTATACTTATCCATGTCATGCAAAGTAACACATACAACTTTGAATTGGAATTCCTGCTTCTATTCCACCCTGGGTATGCTTCATTCCCCACTCATCCTATGCAGGGATGCAAGAAATACTGTGACCACATCAAGGGGGTCAGTAGTGGCCACCACTGTTGGCATCCCTTGAACTCGCATACAGTTGTAACCTGTTGGCTGCATGGAGGATCATGTCAAAGAGTGTCAGCAATAGGTCTTATGGGATCTGTTGTGACCTCTAACTGCTATAATCAGATTTTTGATGTCAACCCCAACTTCATTTTTCCAAACTGTATTCCCTGCATGTCCAGGGAGTCTCTGTCTATGTAGATGCAGCGCATTTATTATAATCACATTTTTCTGTGGGAAGAAATTGTTGCCATTAGGTCTGTTTGCTATCTGAAAGACCGTGATATACATGCTCATATTCATGTGGCCCATAATGGGGCCAATTATGTGGACAGATTACGGCACCATAAGCACATTACATTGCCGTGCAATGAAAAGGTCAGTAAAACGATGACTATGACATATAGTAATGTGACATATAAAAATGTACAACAATGCCTGCATGCAAAACAGTTGTAAAAGTCACATAACTTGCGATATTCGTAAAGGCTGTCTGTGGGATTTGAGCCTCTTACTGTACATATCTCTTCAATGGAGTTCTAAACACAACTGCATCATGCTACAGGACCCACAGTTTTCATGCATTTCACATTGACGTACTACACAAACATACATGTATAACAGAAATGTGTGTTGCTGTAGCTGTAACGAAATTGCAGCCTAAACAGACAAGTATTCAAAAACAGTCTGTCATGTGACATGTTTTACATGATGACCTCAGATCAACTCAATCATTACTGAACAGTGAATGCCATCCACACTGGCATAAAGTACCTGTAAATTAACAATTGAACAATTTGCGGAAAGCGTTGGAAAACATCAGTATCTGTAAACAAGCCAAAGATAGTACAGATCCTTTTTGTATTGACCCAATAGTTATGAGACTTCTTTAAAGAACCATCAATGAATAAATATCTATAACAGCAAAAGGAATACATAGTACATATGGATACTGTTGGACTCCGTATGCACACCACAGAGTGTATGGAGTCACCCAAGATATACTTCTTCTTTCAGCTTTTCCCCAGTTAGGGGTCACCACAGCAGATCACCTGTTCACTCATGACTGACAGTGGAGTTTTACAGTGTTGAGTTGCCAGCCTGGTGCCCAACCTTCCACAGAAGGCATACACATGCACACACTCACACCTAGAGCCAATTTAGAGTGTCCAATCCACCTACAGCATGTCTTTGGGAGGAAACCAGAGCACCCAGAGGAAACCCACATGACCACAGGGAGGACATGCAGACTCCACACAGAAGGCACCCCAGCTGAGGATCAAACTGGAGAACCTCTTGCTGTGAGGCAGCAATGCTAACCGCTGCACCACCGTGGCCAACCTTCACCCCAAGATATGCTGATAATCCATAAATCTGTCTTTATGCACTGTTCACATTTTGCTATGTAAATCTGTCTTTACAATAACATATGGGAAATTAATGCATGTTCTTGATGTAGATGTCAACACCTCTATTCATACAAGTAAATCACACACCACTTCAGTAAGTTACAAACATTTGTCATAATGCACACATTTTCCATAAAAGCATAAGTCTAGATAGAAAAAATGAGAATGAGTAATACTAACATACGTATATAATGAGCTAATATTCCCCAAAACAGAAATGCTAGCAGGTGCCAGTTCACCTTATCAGCTACCTACGACTCAGGTATAACTGAAAGTAAGAGCAGCTAATGTGCAGCCATCCTTTAAGTGCCATTTGCACCACACATAATTAATGAAGTTCATTAAAATTCCAGGTTTTGCAATCCCACTTGTGCATATCTGTGTAAGTTCTCAAACTTCAGTGCATTAACCAATAACATAGCTTGACATAATAGGATGGTGCTTCACACAAGTACCCAACAGATATCAATAAATAGTGCCATGTGTAGCACATGCCTATTATCTGCCAATCATCAGATAACACAAGTGCCACTTTTAAATATTTATTTTGATAAATTTCAGATCAGGCCATTGTTATCTGTGAAATGAGTGGGATCTCAATGAGCAATTTTCAGATCTGACTACTTTTTCTGTTGAACTACTGACATTATTGAGATGGGTTCTTCCAGGAGGTTTTGACCTGCCCAGGTGCCAAATTGGACCAAGGAGTAGACTAATCAGATGCTGACTGTCTACACTGGAGTGGAGAGTCAGGCCATGGAATTTCATGATGATTGACATTTGAAACTATACTGTGAGGGAGCATTGATGATGTATGTGGATCTACTGGACCTGAGTGCAAGTTTGCCGCCACTATGATTACCTGCATCAGAGGAAAGCTAAGGAGCTTCATTGGAGGGTCACTGAAGAGTATTGATAGCCAGAGGATACCTACAATAAGTGTCATAATACTACATATACCTAAGCATTCCAATGGAATTTAGAGATATAGCTGTTTCCCAAGCATATCATACACATGGCTTTTATAACCATTAAGCACCTTTTCTGACAATTATCTAGATAATTAAGAAGATGTGGTGACTGCTCTCCATATACGTACGGGCTCTATTTCGATGATGTTAATTTATTTAATAATATTTATTCTGTATATAATACTGAATATTGTAGATGTACATCTGTTTTGAACATATAATGAAATCATTTTACACATCCACTATAGTCATGCATCACTGATGCCTACAGCACCTAGGCCGCTGATGACTATGCATTTCATAGTTATCCGTTATGCTACAAAATCACCTACTCTGCATGTATAATTGTAAATAATAACTCATAAATTACTTCTTTTACTTCCTTCCTGCAAATAAAATGACCACTCTTATGGCAGTAACATTTGTTTAATCCAAGGGGAGTGCCTGTCTAACTGCTTACATGTATGTTTTCATTTATGCATTGATAGCTGTTATTTCTTTAGATTATAATGGCCAGTAGTGGTTATATGTTGGATGTTTCATATTTGTTGATTATCTGCAGGAATACACACACACACACACACACACACACACACACACACACACACACACACACACACACACACACAACAACTGTTCAATAAGAAGTGCATGCTAGCTGGTTGCTCAGCCTGTAAAGAAACTGACCAGTCTACTTGTATTTTGGCATGCTGTGGGTTCAACTCCATATTTTTACATATTACCATGTATATTGCTTAGAATGCTGGAATACCCATCATGCATCAATAAGGTAAGTGCAGTAAGCACACTATACCAGTGCTTATGAGTCTAATTGAAATACAAGTATGTATAAATATCATTTAGTAGCAAGCCATATTTTCTGAAGATAGCTTTTGAAATGACAGCCACAACCTTAATGATCGGTTTGTATAACTGTCACACATATTTGGAGATTGATATTTTACATACAAGTTTGCATTGTTTTGATCATTACTAGCATGTGTTGGTACATGGCTGAGGTTTATATATATATATATATATATATATATATATATATATATATATATATATATATATATATATATATATATATTATGTTATGCATAGCTTGGCTATTTTGAATAGGTGTCATGGTTCATACTGTTGTTTGCAGACTGTGTGAAATGCCCTTTAATTCAACATTGAGATAACATCTGTCTACAACTTAGATGTTTTTGTTAAAACAAACCTGTATCCTGTGTTTCCTGATGCTTGTGCTCATAGGCATTTCTTTGCACTATTTCATAATAAGCAAGCATCATTAGACTGTTTGCATTTTTTCAGGCTAATGATTCCCAATAAAAGTAGGTAGATCATGCATACAGTTTTAGACAGATAATACTGTTTGTACAATATATACTAAATTCTCGTGTATCACAGGTTGTGACTGTGTTTATGACTGAATATTATTACTATTTGTTACTGTTTTATTCCTTATATTGATGTGGGGTCAGCCACTGACCATGGCTCAGATGTTTGTTATATGGCTTGCATATTTTCCATGATATTGTCATCTCACTTTGTCTTCATTTTAACAATGTTAACTGTTGGCTTTTTATATGAGTCATTACATGCAGAGAGTACAATCTACATTCACTCACAGACATAACTGCTCAGAGAATGCACACAAGGGAAAAATAATGGAATAATAAAATCCTGTCAGACACTCAGCTGGACAGTTTACTGAGACAGACACCATTATTGGACAATGCACATACCAATACTAATGTTATCTTGTCACTTACAAACTTTTATTTTGTCAAATTTTAGTTATGATAATGTTCCATAAGGCAGTGTCAGACATGCTTCCATTCAAATGTCAAGATATGTTACATGTGCTTGCTTTGTATATGCTTGCCATGCTTAATGCTATCCAGTTAACAACTGTTCAGGTCATGTCATGATTTCCATTGGTAAGTTGTGTTATGCATGCCATTGCATGGCGATGGTTGAACTGTTCACATTGTGCGATGGATACAGTTTCCCTGACATGGTCTGTTATTGAACATGTTCATAAATATAAATAAAGTGACATAGGGAAGGTGTGTGGATGAGGAGACATTCACTATCAGCAATTCTATTGATTATAATTGTGCTACTTTCTAATTTTTGCACCCTTTCAACCTTTTAAATATGAACTTCAGTATATGCTAAAACAACTTCAGTTTTATATTTGTAGATATAGAACTCCATGTGGATGGGATGTTAATTAATGTATCTTAGACTGCAGACATGCACATAATTTTCATTTTAAGGTTTGCTATAATCTTCATGGGAATGTGTGGCATGCTAGACATTTGCTTTTCATTGTTATATTTTTTACTACTTATATACACTGCATTCTGTATTACACTGGACTGTGGTCATAATGTATTTTAACATTTCACGAAGTCTGTTTTCTGTGTGTTCATTGAATGACAGTGGGCATGTTATGCAGACAGGTATTATCATGTATGCATATGTAATTTCTGATCTATGAATTATCACAAATCAAATGTATATTATGAGCACATGCCAGGCCACTGCCAGAGTTCTCAGATGGCAATAACTATGATGAAGATGAGGATAAGAACAAGGAACTGGAACTGCACCTGCAAAGGCCATCATCCTTGCTATACCCCAGAGGAGCTGACACCCAGAACAACAGACAAACAATTATCAGGAGCAGATCTGAGAGGTTGCAATCAATGTGTTTTGAACAAAGATAAGGGACATGATGGGGATTTTTTTGCAGGACACGTTATAGGCTATGTGCCTGAGAGATCATTCATGATGTTCATCTCCATCAGGGTGGTTCATCATGTCCATATTTATTGTCAATGTGCTCCAGTAGTGTAATTCTGCCAACATGCTGTTTGTCATATAGTTGATTGGACTGTATATGCACTGTTGTACATGCATACCATGCAGCTGTCATGTTTATGTGTTACATGCGCAAACATACAATGCAGATATCATCATGTGACATTTAATTGTTTCAATGTAAGAATAAAGCACATTGACACATTACACTTTCTGTCCATGTTCAGCTGTTTATGCATCATGGCAGTTAACCTGCAGCTACTACTGTAACAAATATCCTGTAAACATGTTTTATACTGAGAGAAACTGACAGACAACACATGTTGTCCATAGTCCAGCACTACCACATTGGTGTGGTTAAGACTTGTGCATTGCCATATCATGTATGTGCAACAGGCGGACACATCATTGCCCGTGTGTTTTGGATGACAGCTGCCATGCCACCCCACTGGCATGATGTCATGTTGTGTGCCATGTATTGGCAATGTTGATGCCATGTTGGGTCATATACAGGTATGTCTTACCTAGGGACAGTCTTACTGCATTGAACACCAATTCAACATTTATGTATACACAGTGGCAAGGATAATCTATTCAGTAACATTACTTGATTTACATAAGTGCACACCTTCTGGCAATATTTTTATACATTAACTACTGATTGTACATGTCTCTGTACTTAGCCCCAAGCTCTAGTGAAACACCTTTGTACTTTTGACATGTGAGTATTCACTGACTTGTTGATGTGCTGTAATGATGATCACAGGAGTGTTCTTTGCTGTAATGAACAAGGTCCATGACATGCACCTGCAGTTGTTTATTTCACATTGACATGACAGTATATGCATACGTGATTGAAATTCTTATCTTGCATACCTATGCCTGTTGATGTTACATGATTGCATTTTACTGTGTATGGTGATTTATACATGTCCAATTTGGTGGACATCATTAATTCAATCTGCCCACGTGATATACATTTGCCATTTGCTTAAGTGTATTTTGCAATGGTTTCAACAGCACCTGTGTTGTGTACCCATACATTTGCAATGTGTAACCTTACGTTGTTGTCCTGCTTTATCATTGTCTTTCTTGATGTCAGCCCAGGTTGTCCACCTCTCTTCCACCTTTGTAGTTACATAATATATTTTGCAGATATGTTTGCCTTTGTTGCAATTATAGTTCATTGTCATGTATTACATTGTTGAAATGGTCAAGATTGTATGGCTGTTTTACAGATGCAAGACATCTGCACACGTCACTGGCTACTGCATGCAATACATTATTGTTCTCATTATACCTGTGTGTTCACCAGTATACATTGTTGAAATAGATGTGCACAATCTGTAGTGTAAAATTTGTCCAAATATTCTTTCACGTCATTGGGATGTATATGTGTATTGACATTGCTTTCATGTACATTCCATTTAGGTCACAGACAGTTATACATATTCACCTACACCTGTGTGTTGCCTTTGACATGGCATATGTGTGTCACATATTAATTTTACATTTGTTTGGATTGAGTACAACTGCTTGGGTTTATCAGCCATTTTGCTGCTTTGCTGCAGTCCTGCTGTTTGCACTGTGCTTGGTTGTTTGCCTTCCACATCCATGGTCTGAGGTTTGATTCTGTCCTCTGCTGGAATTATCTAGCATTGTTAGGCTTGCATTAGCGCATTTGCGATGTTACTTGGCTTATAACTGCACTGCTGGCAGACTACTTGGATAGAGATTTATTCATCCAATGTGTGCTATGATCCTTATTTATCACACTACAACACCTACCATTGGTCATACACATCCAGATTTGACTGCCACACATTTTGCAACATGTTGTAACATGATACTGCATTGGGTAGATATGTTTTTCTGCATTTCACCATGGCTGGTATGCATCCACACCCTGCTTGGCAACTTTCCATTGCCCATGTTATGCAGTGTGCCGTCTGTGTAACTTAACTGTCCTTACTATTTTTTTTCCAACCTTTGTCTATTATGTGTTGTGATATTTGTTCTATGGGTATGCATGTTGTGATGGTCTTTTCCTTCTGTTTCCCTATCTTTATCTTTCCTACTATTCTTAAAAAAATAAAAAATTTGACCTATTCTCACCACCAAAAAAAAAAAAAAATTGCCCATTCCCCTTTGACTTTCTCTCAAATTGTCCTATTTCAACATACCTCCTTTGTGTCCTTCTTCTTCACCCATACCCCGTGTCTTTTTTTCTATTTCCCAATTTCCTTGGGTGTGTGCATTACCTGTGTTCCCCACACATGTCTAGCACCCATTGTTAGCTAATACTAGCTATGATGATGTGGTCTTAATTGCTCTTCACATTTACTAGTTTATTTATTAGATAGCAAGCATATTTTAATAATAACAGACTTACAGTGATATTCCTTAGTTGTCTTTAAGCTTACTGGAGAGATTCTGTTATAGATTTGTATCAGGCTGCCTAGATTGTGAGATTCTTTCTGTAACTTTATTAATGTACATTGCACTATGTCAGCAATTTTTCATTACTTACAGATTACTTGCTAGTGATATACAGTGTGCCAATACTACTGAGATGTGCTGTTGTGCAGAGAGATATTTGGAATTCACTGTGGCATATTTAAATATTACATTGTTATCTGTAACTTTGTTCCTGATATCAGCATAATACACCAGATTCTGTGAACTTATGGAATCTGGCCTATTATGTCTGTAGTAACATGATAGCAGTCAGATATATTTAGATGCATATTGGGAAGTTTGCACAACATTTTCTTGTAGTTGCAGCCGCTATGTCCTACAACTGGGTTATCATTTCATTTTTATATTGAGAAAATGCTGCATTCACAACATTTCCTTTTAAAATGTTCTGATATAATTAAAACATCCTGGGGATTCAATAAACTCCTTGTAGACTTACCCTGAAACCTACATGGAGTTAATGTGCTTGCATGGTTAGCAGCAGTGCTAATAACATATGCATGCCGCTCACTGTATTTAAATGCAAACATGCATGGTTTCATGACCAGCAATGGTGCTGATGGAAAGGAAACTGTCTAAAGAACATGGATACCAGCAGATATGTAAACCTGCTTAGCTACAGGCAAACTTGGTCTGCGGGATTGTGGGGAATGCCACAATGATTACCAGGGTTATTAACAAAGCAATGTATATAGTTCCAACACATTACATGAATGCGTTGTTGTTGTGTCTTTTGGCTTTTCCCGGTTAGGGGTCGCCACAGTGGAACTCCGGTCCGCTAATGATTGGTAGTTGAATGTGTATACAGTGCAAAGTATTGTGGAAACCTGTTTCAGACACGCTGAATAAAAGTTTTGTAAATTATCAGTAAGGGTGCACACACTGCATTATAAATTAATAGTAAGGGGAAGTATGTGTGTGTGTGTGTGTGTGTGTGTGTGTGTGTGTGTGTGTGTGTGTGTGTGTGTGTGTGTGTGTGTGTGTGTGTGTGTGTGTGTGTGTGTGTGTGTGTGTAAGATGTGTTTTGAGGTACATGAAAAAGGGTTCATTGTACTCAGCTATTGGTGTTATGAGGGCTGGGAACTATGGAGTTATAATGACTTTTGATGTGGATGACCTACTCATACTTAGGAGTTGTTACATACAGGATAGTAGTCACCACTGCTGGCACATGCTGGTGGATGTTCTGCATACCATCTACCCAAGTACACAGTTCACATACCACTTGGTCTGCTCATAGGAGTGTGCTGCCTATATTATAATTAGCTGTGTCTTTGCTTTTATAGTGTAACAAATCCCTGTGAGTTTTTTTCATCTGCTGTGTTGATGTGGCTGTGGCAGCAATCCTTTGTGTGTGTTGATACTGTCTGCATTATACCAAATACTGCTCAATGATTGTCCACAATCTGCAGTCCTCCACAAAGGTGGTTGGACAAAGGATGTGTAAGTTGTTCTTGACAACTGAGACTTAAATAATCAACAGAAAAGGGCCTAGTACAAAGCCCTGAGGTAGATACCTGATTACTGGACTCTTGCTATAGGTCACTTCATACACTTCACCATATTTTTCTGTCACATATGTGACCCAATAGTCCATTGACTTGGTGATATAAGTGTGTATGGCTACTTGTGACAGTTTCTCAGTCATATCTCAGTGTGGATTTGTGCCAAATGCCTTGAAAAGGTCAAGTTATGCAGGATGATACTGTTGTCATCATTCATGTCCTTGTTGAACTTCTTGATGACATCAAACCGATGTAACAGACTTTATGTAGCCTGAAGAAATCACACATGTGTTTTGCACAAAGTCAGGATATTACCTGTGCCCTTTTAGAAAAGGTCCATGATGACTCATTGGTTTACCTCACAGACGAGGGTAGTCAGCAGTGGTCTACAACTGCATGTAACAGATGCATTTTGATGTACACCCTTCTATGGGAACATAGTCCATCTGGAGGCTGTGTTGAAGGATGGATTCAGCTGTGTCTGGTAGGTCCATGTTGTGAGTCATGCTATAGGCAACCTGTGATGTTGTCAAGGTACATTAATTCTGTGTTAATAGCCATACAGATGCACAGATGAGCTGCCATCCTTAGAATAGAAACTAAGTAATGTTTGCATTTATACTTTGGCTTATGCCAGCAATGATGGGGGTGATGTGTGAGACAAACCTTCAGCTAGCAGATTGTCTGTTTCCACTGGTTGGGGATGTCTGGTGTTATCCACATGCAGATCTGTGCTTACATAACATTTCACACTTATTGAAATAAATGATTTTTGAAAAGACCTCCAAATACAGCCTTGGTCATTCATCACATGCCACACACTGGTGCTATGCACACATTTCTACAAATGTACCACTGTTGTACTTATAGTTGCACAATATATGTCTATATGTATTTCATGGGCAAACTGTGTTTGAGTGGCCTGATGATGGACACACTAGATATCAGTTATTTGTGGCTCATGCAGAACATTTCCTGACACAAATGCTTATAGTTACAAAATGGCACTGCTGACTACCTCAATAATCCAACAGGATAGCAACACAGATGCATATACAATGAATTCCACAAGACTACAGTTGCATCAAAACATGTGATGCATTGGTTGTGCATATCACAGCATAATGACATGTGTATGAGACAAGAGTTATGCAACCATGTAATCCTTATGAATTAATATTAATGTTTGTCACAGAACATTTAATGATGGTATGCAGACACGTGCACACCTGTGCCGTACTGCAAGTATCACTGTGATGGTGGACTGTGAACTGTATAGACAGTTGAGCTGCTCCACTACAACAACACATCTCCTAATATTCCACCAACATACATACAAGTGTATCATATCATGTCAATAGTTTTCAGGAGGCATATTACAACAGTTGTTATACAAGGAGCATGTAATGCAATGGCAGCAATGGCCATCAATACATTAGCTCACATCATAGATTATAATATCCTCTTGTAGCCATACTATACATCCACACCTCAATATAGCACGTCAATGAGCAACATTGACATGGCAACTGTTCATAGGCTAATGGCCAATATTACATGAAAAACTATCCATTATACCATGTAAAGATAAATCCCTATATCTAGATTATGGAAGATAGTAAGACTGTAGTGCACATATGTATATTTGTTGGATTGCATTACATTCTGACACTGTCAATATGGGACATATGCACAACACCTTGACAGAATTAGCAATCACACATGCAGTGGTCTGGAGATGGCTTGCAGAGGATCATGGAAAGAATCTGCTTCATGGGACCTCCTCCACTCCTCTGCAGGAAGGCTGTCATGTGGCCAAAGGAAAAAGGAGGATGCATAGGGCTACATGAAAGGTGCCCAAAGTGGTAATGAAATAAAGAGTTAGTCCAAAGATCATACAATGACCATAAAGTACCACCAGCCACACACACACACACACACACACACACACACACACACACACACACACACACACACACACACACACACACACACACACACACACACACACAGCAGTAGACTGGGCCTGATTTAAACATTACACCTGTGTAGGTATAGAAAATGAATGCCATGCAATGTCACAGTAGCATCACCACATATGTTTGACTGTAACACTGTCATGTTGCACTTTATGGAGTATGATAGCATCATTGTATACTGAGGAGAACATGTCGAGAGCAGTGTGGGCAATGAATGTGGAGTCATATCCCTGTGTATAATTGTCTCGAAAGCAATATAGTTGTATGTATACACATACAAGTTGCCTCCTGTCAGATTAGAACACCTATATGTGTAGGTAAAGTAGCTTTCAAACACTGTACTTAATGTTACTGCCACAGCACACAATTGTCTTGAGTACTGTTAGAGTGCATGTTATACAGAATGCCGTCATCATTTTATGCTACTGCAAGATGTTTGGAAGAGGGTTTGACATAGCGTTGGACTCACATATCATTCTAAAATTATCACCATAGTGATTGTTGAATGCACACATAGTTGACTGCAGTGAGAACAAAACCCCTACCTCACCATTTACACAGCACAGTACTTAACGCAAGTGCCACAGCACAAGTCTGGCTTTTATAGTGTTGGACAACACTTTATAGCTGATGACATCAGCAGAGTCTGGTGAGAAGAAGATGGCAATAGTAGCATCCCACATGCTGGTGTAAAATGGTCTCTTGAATGTCAACCAAGAGAACACACACACACACACACACACACACACACACACACACACACACACACACACACACACACACACACACACACACACACACACACACACACACACACACACACACACACACACACACCAGAGTTCTACAGTGAGAACAAACCCCTTCCTAAGTACACCAAACAGAAACTCAGTATTTAATGCAAGTGCCATGGTACAGGTTTGACATTTACAATGCTGCAGGACAATTTATAGTGGATGACATCATCATTGGATGTTTGAGTGAAGTTATTATGAGGCCTGAATTAAATAGATGTGTAGGCATGTACAACTGCCAAATATTGGTACTTTATGGGATTGTACTGATGAGTGAAGGACGCACAGTTATGCTCTTCTGACTAAACAGACACCACACACACACACACACACACACACACACACACACACACACACACACACACACACACACGCACACACGCACACACACACACACACACACACACAAACACACATGTTGACTGTGGTGAGAACGGAGCCCCTACCTAACTAGGTACACCAGTTAGAGCACTGAGTAGTTAATGCAAGCACCACTGCATGAGTCTGTCTTTTGCAATACTGTTGTACAATGTTTAGTAGATGACATCATCATTGGATGTTTGAGAGAAAATGATGGCAGGCCTCTGTGAAATGGATGGCTAGTCATGTATGACTGTCAAGATATTAAAGTTACCAGATTGATAAGTGTGCAAAGTGTAGGATTTGCAGTTGTGTTTTCAATCTGCAGGTGCACTTTAAGAGACAGTTTTACAAACTATATGCAAACAGCTGTCCACTTTACTACAAGTATTTGAAAATCTGAATGTGTATTGTCAGTATAAAGATGTACATGGTAGATACAAAAGCATTTTTTATTTATTTCTGTAGTGTAGTTGATATATTTGGGAAGAAGTAATGAGAGATCAAGTTTCAACTGCATGGGTGTGGGTAATACATTGCTACAGTGTAAATATGTGTTCTTTGTGTAAAAAATGCCTTCCTGTTGGTTGTGTTTTTACATGTACTTTCATGGGATGAAAATTAACTGGGCAGTAAACATAAGTAATACATGGTAAGGTGCACTTTCCATAACACACTGATGAGTGGCGAGTTTGCATGATTGATGGCAATGTGTTTGCACATGCAAGATGCACATTTTATATTGCTTTCTCTGCACATAGTTAAAGTGACAAGCAAACACAAGCACAGTGGATAATACTGACTGCAAAAAGTATACCTGCTACTTACCTGACTCTGAGGCAGCAGGTTTAAGTGATTAAGATATTTATTTTGAGCCCAGATGATACAGGGTTTGAATCCAGGTGTATTTAATACTTTTAAGTATGTATTTAGAATGCAATGAAATATTTATTTATTCTACTTTCACTGTGTGTTAATTTAGTGCAATCTGATTAAGAAGCATTGCATGGTGGTAACTGCACCACTGAAGAACCATTCATCATCACTCAGTAGTGGTGCATGATGCCAAACACCACGCAAACACAGAGGACAAAAAATGAAGGGCTTCATTGGGTTGTTTTCACTTATGTGTGCAGTGTGTGATTCTATTTTTTGACCAGATTAAAGGTGTAAAAATGGGGTAGATAAGAAAGTGGTGAAATGGAGGGCAAACAGGGAAAAGAACAAAGGGAAAGCAATAGAGGAATGTGCAGGAGGGAGGTAGGTAAGGACAATAGCTATCCAATTATTCAGCAGTGTAAAATGAAATTATTTATAGAATGTTAGCTGAATTTGAACTGCCACCTCAACAAAGAAGGGTGCCAACAATGCAATCATGTTGTATAGCCAACTGGATCAAATCAAGTGTGATGAGAAGATACCTGTGTGGAGAGTTATGTATGGGATGATTTATTTATTTATTTTTTGTGGGACAGGCGCCCATTTTTTATCTTCTTCTTCAGTAAGACAGGAATGTTGGGTAAGGGGTGTAGGTATTACTGGATCAGGTAAGTAGGGTAGGTGAGGATATGGATGCAGACAAACAGGACAAACAAGACAAGAAACAGGAATGGTGATGGACACAACAAGTTGGGGGATACCATGACTGGGGATAGGGATATGGTAGCAGATGCCCATCAAACATGGGGACGGTGAGGATCTAGTCCTCACCTGCAGAACTGACATCACTATCCCCTTACTCCACTGGTTGGTGGAGTGCTTAATGTCTTTTTCTACAGACCATAACAGAGAGCATCCTCTCCATCCGGCATAGGTGTGCACCAATGGTGCTGTGCATGACCCTATGCACAAGCCTGGCAACTCCTGGTGGATGACAAAATCCATACTTCTGCCACTGCTGTTAGATGGTACCACAGGACTAGCTGCTGGGGTAATGCTTCCTGATGTGGATCGCCTAGGTAGTTCAGGGGCAACCAAGGCAGTACTGCGATGGTGGATCCCAGATGTGCTGGGCATTGGTGCAACAGCAGTGGAGAGGGGGGCAGGCTGAGCAACACTGGTTGGTATACCTCCCTGTACACAGACCTGTAGTGGATATATATCAAATCCATGGAAAGAGCGAGAACTCGAGGAGTTGGGAGGAAGTTGTTCAGCATCAACTATTCCAACAAATAAATTCATCACCTTTGCAGAAAAACAGAATGACTTAACTGTAACTGATTTATATAAAATGCCATTTTGTTTTAAGATATTCAATTTATCATCAAGGATGTTAAAAGATTACACAATTTCAGTCTTGAAAAAGGTTTTGCTTTTGTTTCAGCAGGGAATAACTAGTGAATATGATGAATTGTTTGAAAATTTTCATACACAAATTAAATTTCAAGTTTTTTTCAGGAAGAACATGTAAAAAATGTTACTTGTAAGCCTTTTTTAAATTCATCTGAGAACTCCAAAACACCAAAAAAAAAAAAAAATAGCACAAACAAATGTAAAATTTATTAAGCATTTTCGTCCCTTTCAATGGACTTTTTCAAAAGTAATAAACCTTTCCAATCTACATATCAAATGACTACTGACATTGCAACACTCTCTTAGTAATATAAAATTAAAAACAAATTTTATGAGTAAATTACACATATTAAAATTTACATATTACAATTTACAGAGCCTCCTAGATTTTAAGAAATATTTACTATCAACTACACCATAAAGTGCTGGAGGTTTATTAGCTTGCAGATTTATTCATGACTTGGTGGGAATTAAATATCTCACCTACTATTAATCTTTTTGATAAAAATTGATTTTAATAAAGATGTGAGGATGATTTTATTTTTATCTGAAATGGTACCAGCCAGTCTGTCCATTTTAGCACTGAAAGCAGAGCTTTCTGACTAGCACTTGGCTCAATAAGAGACAGAAGCACTAATAAACTATTGTACTTGATCCCCAACTGTTGTCTGTAGGGAACAGTCAAACTACTCTCCCCTACCAGGCAAATAAGAATAGTTCCTTAACCCATTCAGGCATGTCCAAGAGTCAGCTCCAAGTGTGTTTTCCTGTGCACCTGATGAATTTGGGCATCCTGAGGCAATGTCACAACTGCCTCATGTACACAGACAACCCTCTCCTCCTACCACACAACACCAAAATCTGCGAGAGATGCACTTACATATCTAGACTTGAGGCAAAGCTCTCTCCAGTCATGACTGGAATTGACAGTCAAGAGGAGAAGGTACCAACCTGCAGCACTCCACTACTACTACATATAGACCCACCACACATGCAACTGCAAACCCCACACATAGATATATAAATACATATTTGGAGGCTCTAAATAAAAATCTGCAGAAAAAAAGAGACCTCCAAAGCGGACACACAAGCAACTTACACTCACCAACACACTGCAATCATCACATAACCACCAAAACTAGTGTGCCGCGCAATCACAGCCCTTAAGGCAAAACACCTTACCAAACACACTTGCAATAGGTGACTCCATAGTCAAGCACACCGATGTCCCCCTCACCAGGCTGGACAAAGAGAAGGTCACTGTCAGTTGCTTGTCGGGTGCCAGAATCCACCACATTACCCATACACTCAGGTCACTCCACAACAAGTACAAATATGACTCTGTCATTGTCCATGTTCGTGTGAATGACCTGAGATGTACCTCCCTGGACTACATGAAAAGAGACATTAAGGAGCTCTCTGATTATGTAATCAAGGCATGTATGACCCTAGCCCTGAGTAGCATCTTACCCACACCAAGAATGATACCTCAGTACAAGGAAAAAATGATGAATTTCAACAATTGGCTAAGTTTTTGGTGTCATTCAAAGGGGATCTAGTACCTGTCTGCCTGGGATGACATGCTTGACAAGCGTTGATGCTTCAGATGAGATGGCTTGCACCTGTCACCCCTGGGATTCAGGATACTGGCAAAGACTCTTGCCACCCCAATAATGCCTTTTTTAAGCAAGGCTCAAAAAACAAATCCACCACCGTAACAAGTACTAGTGACAAAAAACTGAGGGTCATGCTGCTGAATGCTAGGAGTTAAACCTCAAAATTCACTCTCTCAAGGCACTCCTCAACATGGAGAACATTGATATTTGTGCAGTAATAGAGACCTGGTTCAAGGCTCAAAGAACACCCCAGTGACTCCAGGCTACAACTCATACCACACATTTCGGCCACAAAACCTGGACCGAAATACAAAGGGAGGAGGCGTATCCATATCCATCAAGGATAACCACACCTTCAGACTGGTTGCAAAGTATGATGCCTCGGAAATCATCCAAGTGCAACTGACAATGGGCAAAACTGCAATCCAGATTGTAGCTTGCTACAGATCACCTTCCCAGACCCATGACATGCACTCTTCTTTCCTCAAGGTACTGAAAAACATGAGAGTCCAACCAAACACCCTTATACTGGGTGAGTTCAACTACCCAAGCATCAACTGGAAAAACTATGGAAGTACTAATACCTCTGCTCAGTGCTTCCTGGAGTACATTAACTCCAATGCTCTGGACCAGCTTATTAACACCCCCACAAGAGGTAAAAATATACTGGACCTGGTCATCACCAACATGAGGGACAAATGCTCCACACCTGTGGTGAATTCCTTATTGGTCAGATCAGATCATAAACTCATCACCCTAGATATCCACATACCACCCTCACCCCCTGCCTCAAAAGAAACCATGGTGAAAAATGTCTCCAAGACAAACTTTATGCTACTCAAGACAGAGGTGGCAAACTTCGCTACTCCCCAGCTGAAAGGCAATATGATTGAATCTGCCATAAGTAAGATCTATAATAGAAGGAAGAAATTTTTGCAAAAAAAGAGTAAAAACCCAGGAATGGAGGGGCTCCCTGACCAACCTTAGCAAAAAGCTAAGAACCCTCATAAAAACCTCTAAGGCGGGCTTTGAAAGAAAAATCGCAACAGACACCAAAGACAATCATAAAGCAATTTTAGCTATGTCAAAAACCTAAATAACAACTCACAGATCTGCTCTGAGCTACAGCATAATGGTTCAAAATTCACAGAACCAACTGACATCGCCAATATACTGGCAGATAGGTTCAGTGCAAACTTCACACCACCCTCACCCGCCAAAGGACCCATTTCCATACCAGAAGATTGTACTGCTCCTAAAATCACAGACAATCAGGTGAAAACAGCACTCTCCAAGGCAAGAAACACAGCATCCATGGGACCAGAGAGCAACCCAGACTGTGTACTTCATGAACTCCAAAACTAATTAATCCCTCACCTTAATACCATTTTTAACCACAGCCTCACCTCAGACTATGTGCCCTGATGCATGGCAACAGTTATACCACTCCACAAATGAGGTGCCACCACTGACCCCGGGAATTACTGTGCCATCAGCCTGATGAGTCTCGTCTGCAAGGCCATGGAGCACATCATCATGGAACTCATAAACAAAGACATTGGGAACCTACAAACCCTTGACTCCACCTAGTTTGGGTTCGTAAAGGGAAAGTCTTGTCTCCTAAATCTGGTTGACTTTTTCAAAATGGCCACTAAAGCAATAGATGAGGGAAAGTTGGTTCACACAGCGTACCTTGATCTTGCAAAGGCCTTCAATACCATTCCCCACTCGGGAAGTATTGACAAACTCACCAACCTAAATATAAACCCCTACATTACAAGATGGGTTGCTAACTGGCTCATAGATAGAACCCATTCAGTGAGAATAGGAAACGCTAGATCTGACTCCAAACCTGTGACTAGCGGTGTACCACAGGGCTCAGTCCTGGGACCCCTCCTGTTCTGTATCTACTTCTTGGAGGTACAAGCAAACACGGAGGGACTATGGCTAACAAAATTCACAGACGACTGCAAACTGGATGCCATAATTGAGACCCCCTACTGATGTAGATATCCTTCAAAAGGGTCTTACAGATACAGACACATGGTGCCAAAACCATGCCCTCAAGAAGCTAAATGCCAAAAAGTGCATTGTCATCCCCTTTGGGAAAAACCAAGTACCTCTGAATTACAACATAGGAGGTAGCCCACTTAGCATGGAGAATATTATAAGATATATAGGGACTCAGGTGGATAGTAACCTCTCCTTCAACAACCATATTGTTAAAGTGGCTAGAAAATCTTTCTACATGGCCCACCTTATCACAAAAGGGTTTGCATCCAAGAATAAGGATGTTATTGTCCCCCTCTACCCATCACTCATTACACCTGTTATTGAATATAATGCCCTGTTCGGGATGTACCTCACAAAACATCTGTAACAACTGGAGAGGCCTCAAAAGTACCTCACAAAGAGGACAACAGGCCTCAAACAGTTGCCCTATGCCATGAGGCTAAAAAACTCAGACCGAACTCGCTCACGTACCGGCTACTCAGAGGTGATCTCTGCCTGACATACAAGGATATGTCAAACCTTGAATTGCTAGAAATGCTCCATCTAAGGAAAACCCAATCCACCAGAGCTACACACTCAAGGGACGTAAATCTGCCATCATGAATAAACAGGACTTGTTGGAGGGACAGATTCATGTCCCAGAGACTTCCCTTGCTCTGGAATAAGGTCCCCATATATGTAAGGCAGAGCTCCTCATTAGCGCTCTTCAAGAGGAATCTTGATAAGTGGATGGGAAACAGGAAATTCACCCTGGGAATCACTTCAGTGGCCCTACTAGACAGGGGCGCAGGAAATTAAATGACTTGGGAGGGAAGCGTAAGCAAAAACATTTTTTTGGCTAGGCTTAATTATGCCCTAGGGTCAAATAGCCTAGTACCTACCTATGAACCTATGAAATGAAATAGTAGAGCTTGTTGAAACATTTAATAAATCTACTACACATTTAGTGTTCATTACTGCTGAAGTAAGAAATATTGTGAAACATATCATCTGGGATTCGTTGACAGTCATGTAGGTGTTGTGCTATGTCTACATGATGTAACCATGATATTGTGATAGGCAGCAGAGCTAATCAGATATGAATGTTGCTCATCACACCTACACATATGTAAGTATAGAAAGGTCCTTGCAAGCATGAGCACAGAATATAAACAAAATGTCTCACATATAAGCAATCCTCACACATGAGAATGCACTGTAGTCCAGACATCGTAAGGGCAAGTACAGGGAAAGAATCCAAAAGGAAGAGGCATGAAATGGAGGAATTGTGCACTAAACTGTGTTTTAATGAATAGTTAACAAGTTAATGTGGAAGGAGGAATGTTTAAAGTGTACTCATATACCACAGGCAAATTTGACAAAGAATAATTTCTGACATAAATCCTGCATACTGATGTAATGATAGTTAATGTCAATGGCAATACCACAGTTATACATATAAATAACAATGGACATGCTAATAAAGGATGTGATAGGGACACAAAGCTACAGTGTAGCAAAGGGACTGAAAATGTGATATTCATGATAACTGAATGCTGGGTTGAGATAACAGTTAGCAAGGGCGTAAGATATTTTACAAAATTAAAGCACAGACTGCATTTATTACATATGAGATATATATACAGGGAATTTATGTATGCATGCTGACATTACTGCTGCAGTCACCAACTCGGCATGTATACACAAGTACAAAAGGACCTTACAGTTCTAATATCAGCTGTATCAGTAATGGGCATGTTTTGCAAATCACTAACAGTGACACCAGTAGGAAAGGGGTTCATTACCTACAAGCATGTAGTAGGCAAGCAAGTGTGGTATAGTTATGTAAATGCTAAGTGATAATCTAATAAGACACAATATTCATAAGTAAGAAATAAGACAGATCTGATGACATGTAGTGAGTCCAGTTTTGCCATTGCTGATTTGCAAACATCTCCAACATTGTAATACTGGGCATGCTTGAATGGAATTACGGGACAGCAATTTTGCAGTGGGAACACAATAGAAAGTGTTGTAGCAAAGACTGATCATATCTTATGGTCTGTCAGCATGCCATACATTTAAGAAATGTTTATGAAATTGCTTATCTCCATTGAGCTGTATATTGTGATGAAAACAATCGCAGTATTAAAGGCATGTCCAGATGAAGACATGAAATATAGAGCATAAATATCTTTTGAATAGGTAATGCATGTGAGCAATGAATGATATAAGAAACATTTGTGTCATGTCATTTCTGAAAACATATTAGGACAGATATCAGTGAGATGAAAATCAATCATGGTCACCACAAAAATACTTCTGTTGGCCATGTCATACATAACACCATTGAAGGGCTTACTGCACTTTTCTATCAAACAAGGTGTATTGATGGGTTCCCTATTACACTATCACAGATACAGGTTGTCAAATGTGTTTTTGTCGAACAGTAAAGAGTGGAAAGACAAAATAGCGAAGTGGCTTTTCAGCAAATTATTGCCCTGGAAAAGAATTTATTTGGCTGCTTTCACTACTTTGCCTTTTTGGCACTGTAGTGCAATCTTGGAGTTGGTATATTTAAGTAGGGGGGGTGTGGGGGTCAAAGCCCCCCACATTAAGTAGTATTTTACTAGGGGTTTTTTTTGGAACAGCAATTGTTTTCCATTGGAAAATAATCACTGTTCTGAAGTTTCAACATTGTAAGCTTTTGCTTACATGGGGTCGATTATGTCATTCACTCTTCTGAGCATGCAGTATGATAATATAGACCCGTATTGATGACCTAGTTTGTAGGAAAATGTCTGAAAAAGGAGGCCCTTTGACTGTGCCATATATATATTGTCTCTGTGTAAGCCACTGTTGTCTGATGGACAGATGGTACCAGATTCAACCTCCCTGCTTATTATACAAGGCTCTCTCCAGACCTCTGTATTGACTGCATATGCCACATCAGATAGAAAAAGATGGTGTCACAAATAATGGAATTGAATGCTTGCATTAAGACTGCAGTTATTAATATAATATGAATAATAAGATTTATTCTGAAAGTTGTACAGGATCCAGAGGATAACACTTCCTAGAAATATTATGTAATGAAAATAAAACCACACAACAGTGAGCATTACAATATGACTGCAACTTTGACAAGGAAGCTGTTTCCATCATGTAGTACAAACTGTCTTAGAAATGAACCATGGTCTGTCTATATAAGTATGTTAAACAAATCAGTACTCAGTGCATGTGCTATCCTCCAAATAAACATTCAAATGTTATACAGTCACAACCTGTAATGATATATCATTGTCAAACATAAAAATGGATAACAACAATTACTTACAGTGGTGTTTATGTAATGTCAGTATATTAATATAATGTTGTCCTTTCAGTAATTAAACAGCAAGGCATGTGGCTCTTCTGACTAATTATATGTGAATGAACCACAAGTACCACAGCAAAAGTCTTACTGTTAATGACACTTCACATATGCTAAATTATTATATCAGATGTATGTGTGTTAAACAATCTCTAAGATAAAAGGGATAATGGAGGCCTTTCAAACTGTAAATGGACACAATATAACTATTGTGAATGCCATTCATGCATTACAGTATAAGGCCCAACAATGCTAACAGGCACTGAATGTGGATGTTGAACACATGAGCATTTGACAACAGAAAATACATGATATTGTACAGGATGAACGTACCACATTAGAAGTGTCACTACAGTCATGAGATATGTTGCTATGCAAAGGCATTGAATCATGTCATTGCTGCAAGGGATCTGTGTGCCTGTAATTGTTGTAATAAGTCAACAATAGGCAGCATGGCATGTCATTCCCTCATGCCAGAGGATAACACTTCTTTACATATGTTATGCAATGAAGATGTAATCACGTTTTCATTATTCTGAATGAAGGCATTACTATGTGACAAATTATTACAGCTTTTTGCAATTGAGATCAATATCTATATGTATAAAAGCAACTGTGCTTGACAACAGAGTTAGCAATATGGACAATCAGAATTGCACTGACACAACATAGTCTAAGCAGTAATGACTGGATTTGAATTTATTACACAACATCATAAGCTGAACATTAGCTCCTGAATTGCAAGCAGCACATGACATGTTGACAACTGGGACAGTGCACAGTTAAATGGATGATATCAACACTGCATATTAGCTGGATGTTTATGCTGTTTATGATTAAAGGTGTTTGATGTGCACAATAATACTGTACAGCTACACAACATATATGTTTTTCAATGATAGTATACACAGTAAGAGGATAAAAGAAGCACTCACAGCTGGCCTCAAACATCCTACATATGTAGTTTTAGAATGTACAAAGCACAGTGTGAGAATCATGAAATATCGAAAATTTGCACTCCAAATGTGACATACTTCAGGTATTTTTAGCATTATGTAACCAATGGTTGGCCAAAACGTTATTTTCCCCACGGGTGCTAGGATTTGCTAGTGTCACAGAGTGCCACTGTAATTCAATTGCATAACAAAAATTATATATATGTGGTTGTGAGGTGGCTAATAGTATATGACAGTAATCACATTCACACTATTTAAGCAGTGATGGAATTGAACCTCCTACCTATCCACTTACACAATCTACAGAGCATATTATCAACAGCCAGTGCCTTAAGAGACTAATGACTATAAGTGAGACATACAGCATCTGTAAAGAGATGACATCAACATTGTATTGCCAAGGAGATGTATCTGGTAAAAGTTGGTTTACAACCATTTGGGGTTGGAGAAATTGCTATTGCAAATGTGTGAATTAATTTGCAGTCACACTCGTACAAGTTAAGCACTGCTGTATTCAAACATCCTACTTATCTACTTTCACATTCTAGATAATAGTGTAAGACATGCAAGCACCACAGCAGAAGTCTGACATTTAGAGACAGTTCACTTGTAAAAAATGACCTCATTTGTGTGTTGCACCAGGGATATAGGCAGACAATATAATTTTGAATTGTGTGCTCTTATTGCTGCCCAACAAAGCACCTGTCATGGAAGCATGAAATGTTCTCCTCCACACACTTAACAAATGCTTACATCAGTTTCCCTCTAAAAACATTAAATGGATATTTTTCAGTATATGACACTCTTAATGGAAGCATTAATTTATACATTTGTGGTCAGACTATGGCCAGACAATGCAATTTTTTTCTTTAAGGAATGTCTAGAATTTCTTTCTCAGTAGAGTAGAAATGGTATGCATAGCTGCACCCATGTGTTGCAAAGAAGTTGTGTATCTGAATGTTGGGCTTGGGGGTGGTGGAGTCATCTAGCAGTTTTAAACATTTATCCAGAGTAGAAGTCAATTGAGTACATGCTCACCTAATTGTAAACATACCCACTCACATATCACACACACAAACACAAATCTTCCATGTTGGACAGTGAACCCCATACGTATCTAGTTACAAAATTTAGAAAGCACAGTATTAGTCACAATTACTACAGGAGAAGTCTGAATGTTAAAGGTAGAGAGTGCACTTTTGTTGGGATGTTTCTATAAAAATTGGGATAAGGGAGCTGTGTGCACATTTAAACACATTCATTTCAGGGGAAATGGATACAGCAACAAGCATTACAAGGACACACACATTTCCCATGTTGGGCATAAAACCTCCTACCTACCCAGTTGCACAATCCAGAGAGCCCTGTATTAATCACACGCACCACAGGAGAAGTCGCACTGCTAAGGGTAGAGAGGGCACTTTTGTTAGAATGACTTTATCAGTGTGTTTCATAGAGGAGGTTTCATCCAAATGTGGGATAAGGGAGCTGTGTGAAAAATTAAATGTAATCTCGTCAGGGGAAGGGGATACAGTACCAAGTGCTACACTCATTCTTGCACACACTCACACAAGTTTTCCATGTGGGGCATTGAACCTACTACTTATCTAGGTTATACAATCTAAAGAACACTGCAGTTGTTGCAAATACCACAGTAGAACACTGATATTCTCACTGTTAAATAGGAAATTAGAATATTTGTAAAATCCACTGCTGGGAAAAGATGGCACTATGCACCAAAAGTTGTGTAGCAAATGTATATGTGCGTACAGGGCAATGTAACATCACCATTATTGCCTCATGTAATTACATAGTTCTATACTGAAATGTATATAGTGTCCTGAATGTACAGTGCATTACTGAAAGAGACATTGATATGTTCCACAATATGTGATGACCTATATATTGACTGTTGTATACCAGTGGATCATCAGTCAAACATTCCTGTGACACCATGTCAGGAGGATTGCATGCTTGTATTGTTTCATATTTGCACCATGTGCCTTGGCAAGACAAACATGCAAGTCACACATAGGACGATGAACTGTAGAATGACAGTCATGGATTCTGTGAGAATAAGTTAACCAACCTTGTAACACAGTGCAAGTGTAAACAACACAAAGCAGACATACTTTAAACAAATGAATTGAGTCAACATTATTCTGTAATCAAGAGCACCTGTTGATAAAAGTAATACAGTCATAAAAATGCTGTGCAACATAAAACTATAATTATTTGATTTTCTCTTTTTTTATTGTGTTTTCTGAACTCAGTGATGCTGCACTGAATTGCGCTGCTGATAGCAAAGTGTTGGCACATGCGTAATTATCTAAGCACACCATGCAGTAAGACATACTTCTGATAGTTAACATGTGAACACATTTCAACAGACATGACTGCATGCATTCATCTTCATTACCCTATTAGCCATTGTAATCTGTACATCCAACTCTTCAGCTTGTTGAAATGTACATTAAACTGACTAAACATTGCTTAGCACAGTGGCATGAAGTTTGACAGTGTAACACAGATGAATGAAATAAAATCACAAAATACAGGCATAAGCTATGTACTTCCAAATAGCTTTAGTTTCATTTGTTGCTAATTGCCAGACATTGTGCAAATGCAAAGCTGGAAGATTAATGATACTGAAGAGAGAAATACATTGACAGGGTGAGATGGAGTAAGGGACAAGGTATAATATGACAGAAGAAGAATAACGGTGGGTTATAAAAACATGTAGCCAACAGGTTCACATAAATTAGTGTACAAAACAGGCAGCAACACTTAGCTAATGGCTGAATTAGAACCCTTGAAATTAATAAGAAATCTGCCTATACCTGTGAGCATTAGCTCATCACACCATAAAGGAATTACTTTTTCATGACATTAAAATAACACTATTGAAGTGCAGTGACAACTTACCGGAAGGGTCTTAACAGAGATAGAGATAGATGCAGAGAAGAATAGAAATGATATGTTTTGTTGGACATGTAGGAACATCTGGTATAGTGTTTTATTCTTAATTATTAAATCATCATTACTTTGTCATGCTCTGTTACTAAAGTGCTTGCTATGGGTACAAATAAGGGGTAGGAGAGTGCAATAATCATAAATACCTAACTAGGATATGGTTTTCGTAATAAATCTCCCTGTTGGGGCTACAATGTTTAAATTAGATCTTGCTGCACTATTCCAATGTTAAATTAAGGAAATGTATATGGAGGCAAATATAAACTTTTACAGTTAACTAGATGACAGGAATATGAACTGTCATAAAGTAATAAATTGACATACACCTGCAATCAAACCCATGACACTATGCAAGCACAGGATGCTACAAACTGCAATTATCTCAACATGCCATTTAGGAACTCCTATGTTAATATATACAGCAGCCTAAGAACTATTCCATTAACTGTATCAGAGTTCTGCCATTAGTCTGCATTTATTCTGAGTTGCCATAGCAGAGAGGACTTAAGCACATTTTCACAAAAGTAACTGGACCACTGCAGTAAATCCAAAACAAGAACCCAGAGATGCACAATAAAGCTATCAGTCAGTGAAGAAAATGTCAAATGTACCACGTGTTTTTTGACAGCGTAAGCACTCACTGCAGATTAAACTGAAATCTTTAGCTTTTGCAATAAGAAGTAAAACAGTGTTCACTGATACTCAACATTGCTTCTCTATGCCAAACTCTGTGCAAATGCAGATGAGGTAAAGTGAAGACTTTTCCATGGGCCATTTGTGGTCATGTATATTGTGTGTGAATCTATTTTCTTACCAAATTAAATGTGTGAATAAGGGTTGATAAGACAGTGGTAAATGGGGTTGATGTTAGCATACAGGGGAAATAATACAGAAATTTGCAGAAGGGTCATGGAAAGCTCTATAGCTATCCACTTCTTCACAACATAAGTGTACAATTGTACACACAATTTCATGACTTTTCAGAGTCACCACATCAGTAATGAGTAACAATAACAAAATAATATTGAATGGCCAATTAGACTGAATCAATTGGTCAAAATAACACACAGGCGAAGTGGAGAGCTATGTATAACTTTTTTTCCTGGACAGGCACCTATTTTTTCGGGGCAGGGAGGAATATTGGACAAGGTGATAAGGAATAACAGGATCAGGAAGGTAGTGTAGATTAGGGAGCATGTACTAATATATAGGGCATACAGACAGAAAAAGGATGGTGACAGAGATAAAAGATTGTGGGACACCATGATTGGGGATAGGTAGGTAGAGGACATCAGAGGTATACCCATGTTCAGCCTGATAACAGTGAAAACCTATCCTTGCCCTCAAAACTATTATCACTGTCTCCTGCAATATCTCATTTGGTCAGTGCCAGATGTGGCATCATCTTTTCAGTGCAAAGCAGGACCTTTTCAACCTTGGTGATACCTGCAATGAAGGCCTTCTCCATTGTATCTTCCACCAGCCCTGTCAACTCCTGCAGGGTGACAAAATCAACACCTCCACTAGTATTACTCCTGAAGGGTACCACTGCACCAGCAGCCTGGGCAGAGCTGCCTGACACAGTTGGAGCAGGCAGGGCAGGGAATGTGGAGGCAACACTTAAAGGTTGTGACCCCAAAGTGCTGAGTGTCTGTGCAGCCATCTGCAGGAGTATGGTGGGCCACACCACAGTGGTTGGTGTACCTCTCTAGGTTGTTGATCATTAATTTTTCAGCAGCAAGTTGTGCAAATAACAGATTGTTAATAAATTATAACCACCCGAGAGAGAGAGAGAGATAAAGGTGTATGGATGCAAATAAAAGAGTTAATTAGATACAACACATGTCACAGTACTGTATTTTGTAAATTACACCTGGTTTGGCAATGCATAAATTATTATGATAATTTAGTATTGTACACCTTTGCCACATCTATACTGTATATGATGGAAAGGTATTCATGTGTCATAAAACAAATAAATCTCACTGCTATGATATAAGAAACAACAGCCTTCATTTCCCTAAGACATATAGGAAATATGCATTCTAATTTAATAATTGCAGTTGCCATAATTTAATTCTTCCTGACATATTGTTGTCAATATTTTACAAATACTTATCCAGTAATAACAAATAATTGATGCTTGTGACCTACATGCAGTTAAGATATTGACTCTGGGAGATCTCCAGTCACTTGCTCTAACCCGCTCCATTTGCCCTGTGGGCTCACTCCACTCCCCTACCCTACCCCCAAATCTCACCCACCCCAGTGCATCTAAACTTATACTTCTGTGGCCAAACCCCCCATCCTGTGTCAACCTATAGCCTACTCTATCTTGTTACATAACAGTTAATCTCCTAATTACTTACTACCTCCCATTACCTAATCCTCCTTTTATAGCCCCACCCATTAGCTTCCCCTTTGACTATACATTTATTCCACTGCTTACCTTTCCTATCACCTCACTATGCCTATCCCAGGCATACCTAAACTCTTTAACTTGTTCCTTTATCTTATAATTCTTCCCACTCTACTTATATCACATACCCTCACCTGTTATGAATATCCTAACATTACTAGATTTCAACATCCCCTAAAACAAACAACTCCACTCTCTCTTCTATTCCCTTCAATCCACTGCAACATAACATCCTCATCATCCTACCTTCTACCTCTGTTTCACAGGCTTAATCACATTAAGTACCTCCAACTTAGAACTCATTTCTGTAAACTTTCAAAACACTCACATACTCCACAACAACCCATACTTCTACATGGTGACATTCATCCAAATCCAGGCACAAACAACACCCTCCCTGATTGCCAACCTCTCCACACCACTAGCTCTTATATCCCAGTTAGTGGCCCCAACTCTCTTCTCATAGGTCACCTCAACATTTGTAGCTTAAACAACAAAGTTACACAACTACATGCTCTGTTAAGTTTATATTCTTTTGACAGCCTATGTCTAACAAAAACTTGGCTCAAGCCAGGGACGATGATATAATACCACCTGGATATAATATCTTGAGACTAGATCATCCAAACAAAAAAGGTGGTAGAGTAGCAATATTGTACAAATCTGAATTACAAATCACAACAGTAGATACACAAGCTCCATCTCCAAACAATGCTGAAATCTTAATTACTAAACTCCAGATTAATGCAAAAAAATCCCTTTACATTATTTGTGCCTATATCCCTCCAGGTAATAACATTAATACTCTTGAAAATGCTCTAAGCTGGCTCTCCACATCCTTCCCACAAGAAAACATACTCCTTGGAGATTTTAATATTGACTGGAATTCTTGAACCTCAGCCAAACCAACTAATCACATAAACCTCTATGGCTTCTATCAAACCATCACCTTTCCCACCAGAACGCACAAACATAGCAATAAACAAAGCACATTAGACTAGATATTAGTTAATAGCAATCCTCTCTCATATAAAACAGGTACATTGCCTGATGATATTAGTGACCATGCCCTTACCTTTATAACTAGACACAAGACCAGTATCCCTGACAAAATTACCCTTAGAACTACTCAGAACAAGAAAAATCTAAACCTAGACAGCTACCAAGCTGAGCTCAAAGCTTGCAATTGGTCACCCCTAAAATACTTACCACTTGACGATGCAGTGTCTTACTTTAACTCCAAATTCTTGCAAAGTCTTGAACACCATGCCCCCTCTCGTACAGTCAGAATTAGGAACAAACCAGCTCCTTGGCTCTCCAAAGAGACCCGGCACAAAATGCAACAAAGAAATAATACTTGGTCCAAATGGAGATTTACTAAAGACCCGACTGACCACCAAAACTACAGACAACTTAGAAATGCTACAAAGAAACTAATTATTCTTGACAAAAAAACTATTACCATAAACTCCAACAAAAAATTCCACAAAAATTCTGGTCATGTATTAACAGGCTACTCCACCCAGGACACTCCAAAACCCCTACCCCCTCTAACTTGACTCAGAACTCTCATATCCAAATTGCAGATATATTTAATTTTTTTTCTCTGAAGCTGTTAAATCATTAGCAGATACCTTATCCCCAGCCAGCGCCACTTTAGCAGCCTCATCAGCCAATAAACCTCCTGCATTTACTCTTCAACCAGTTCCAACATCATTAGTCCATACACTTCTTCATAAACTTAAACCTTGTACACCATCAGCTAACCTCCTCCCAGCCAAATATCTCCAAATGGCAGCTGGTGTACTAGCCTACCCTATTTCCATCTTAATAAACAGAACCATTACAGAAAGTTCCATCCCTTCTCTCTGGAAGATCTCCCATATAATTCCATTGCATAAGGGTGGTAACTCAACTGAACTGTGTAACTTCTGACCTATAGCCCTACTCTCTCCTTTAGCAAAAAGCATGGAGAAATGTATCCACCAGCAGCTACTTGATCATCTCCTACAAAACAATCTGCTGGCTGACTGTCAGCATGGCTTATACACCATTCCACAGCACTACAATGGCACTCTTATCCTTTTCTGACTGTATTAATAAAAATCGTGATAACAACTTGCTTTCCTCTGCTCTCTTTATAGACCTCTCTAAAGCCTTTGACATGGTGAATCAGCAATTAATGTTAGATACACTACAATCTCTTTCCTTAGATACTCAGGCCCTCAAATGGTTTAAGTCCTATTTAGGTAACAAGACAACAAGCAGTCCTCTGGGACAATAACTTATCCACTCATCTCCCAATCACCCTGGGGGTCCGACAAGGCTCCAATTTGGGACTTCTTCTCTTTTCTATCTTTATTAATGATCTGAAAACTACCCTTCCTCAAACCACCTACATACAATATTTCGACGACTCAACATTAATCTGTGCTGCAGCCTCTTCGGCTGAACTCCAATCCAGTACCCAAAAAGTACTTACCTTAGTTGAAAATTGGTTCCAACAATGCTGTCTCCTCCTCAACCCAAAAAAACAAAACTATTACTGTTCACTTCCACACAGAAGTCTGCCCCTATTCATTTCACAGTTATATCTAATAACAGCACTGTAATAGCACCCAACCCAACAACCAAACTCTTAGGAGTAACAATTGACCATAATCTTAACTATGACACTCACATAAACTTAACCATCAAAGCAGTTAATAGAAAACCTGGTTTCTTCTACAGGCTTAAACCCTTTCTTACACCTTCTGCCAGAACTACTATTGCACAAACCCATCTAATCTCCACCCTACTCTATGCCTCCCCCATTTATACCAACCTGTCCAAAACTAATCTAAACAAACTGTCAACCTCCTTTAATAACATTGCCAGATTTGCCACTGGCTCCCCTTTTCGAACCCATCACTGCCAAAACCTGAAACAGCTAGGATGGCTGGAATTTGAAAACCAGGTTCTTCTTCATCAACTTACTATCACTCACAAGGTCCTGCACCATCCTACTAATACCCATGTACTCTGTAACCTCATTAGTCCTTATAAAAACCTTAAAACTCTACGTTCAGCAAATAAGTTACTAGTAGCCCTCCATAAATCCAATAGCAAATCTGGTGACTGCCTTTTTACTAACTTTGTTGGAAACACCTGGAACAAGCTTCCAAATAATCTAACTTCCCTTACATCTACACCACTTTTCAGGAACCAGTTAAGAGCTTTCATTAAATCTCAATGGTTATGTACATGTACTAAACCAGATTGATACCCCCTCCTCTTGCTAAACCACCTTTAAACCTACCTCAACAGTTATATCTGTTCATATGTCCTTCACTATTTAAGAATCATTATAATTTTTTTAGTTTAATCCATCTTTTTCTATCCCTTCCTGAACTACTACACAATCCAAACTAGCCTTTTAGAGATTACATATTATCACAAAAACTGTTAGTATTTATGAACATAAGACGTTTTACAGATAATAGCTATTAGTTTTACTCTCTCTGTATGTCTGACCTACTGCTCTAAATCTACTATACCTTCTTTCTATAGTTACTTCTACTGCTCTTAATCTCTCTATACCTACTCCAGTATAGTTTCTTTTTTCTCTTTTTTTCCTCTCTCATCTACTATCTTAAACCAAATGCATGGTAAAGTGTTGTTTTTACAAATTATTGTATTGTTGTAATGTTTTTCTTTAAGTAGATGCTTACTATCTTTAGTCAATTTGTATAATCCTGTTTGGAGCTTTTCTCCCCGGGCCTCTACTGAAAATGAACATATATCCAGATAGACTAGCCCGGTCAACAAATGTAAAATAAAAATAAAATAAAATAAATAAATAAATACTGTTCTCGTTGCCTAATGCAAGCAGCAAGAGTTATTTGGAAATGCATGCATGCATGCTTGAGATGATAGTTAAGGTACGGATGCTCAATATGCTAATACTTGAGGGAATGAAAATAAAGTTCTGGCCTGAATGTGCACCTAACTCATAATTACTCCATGCCTTTCTGAGGCAAGTTAATCTCTCCTGGTTTGCCTCATGGTGTGCAGCAATCTCCTCTGCTGCTATACAGTACAAAAATAAAATACATATATATGATAGCATAATGAGTACCTAAGCTGGCTGGCTAAATCATAGACAGTGTATAGGTCAGTATACTTAAACAACTGGGGAGTGTTCCCAGTCCTAAAGTCAGCCTCTCATGAGCTTAGAAATTCTTGCTTGTGTTTCTTAAGGTCAATATAGCGATTATGTCATTGTTCCACAGTGCATGGAATGCCTGTTGCTATGGAGACAGCCTTGGCTAAGCT
This sequence comes from Protopterus annectens, assembly GCF_019279795.1. NCBI lineage: Eukaryota > Metazoa > Chordata > Ceratodontiformes > Protopteridae > Protopterus > Protopterus annectens. The sequence goes on along the minus strand of NC_056747.1, from coordinate 1,317,162,058 downwards.
ATTCCAAGTCGTAGCCTTATACTGACCCCCAGTGTAATCTCCCTGAAGCAGCCTATGGCTGTAGTGCTTCACAAGGAGTGCCACAAAAATCCTAGACTCCACAACACCCCACCTCCATGCTCTGAATTTAGCAGTGCTCTTTTCCATTCTGGTTTTGTCTGCAAAAGTGAAGCTAACAAAATATGTCTGGATTTGCACCCAATGCAGATCTGACATGTTACAGCATTATCAACAGCATGTGCATTATTGAAAGCAAATGGATTACTTGGCAGACATATTAGCATTACACAGCAGTAAAGGTGTGCAATATGGCATTCAGCTTTGTCATATGTCATGCTCAACCTATTTACACAGCATCCAGTGTTAGACAATGGAATGCTTAATGGAACAACTTTTAATACTTGCAGTTTGGAAGGAGAAAGATGATGAGTTATACCATATCATTATGTTGGGTCTTACACAATATTAACATATTATTGTGACATCTGGGACCTTAACCCTTGGGATAGTGGATGCAAAATTTTAAGTTTACTTATTAACTGCCATTACTACAGGACATTTACTTTTCCATCGTGGAAATTGGACATATGTTGTTGTATCTTTCGGCTTTTCCCAGTTAGGGGTCGCCACAGCGGAACTCCGGACCGCTAATGAGTGGCAGTAGATTTTTACGTACCGAGTTGCCAGCCCTGACGCACAACCTTCAATGAAGGTACATGTCTCCACGCAGAAGCCGCTTTAGCTGAGAATCGAACAGGACAACATCTTACTGTGAGGCGACAACGCTACCGCAGCACCACCCCCACAGTAGGTTAGTGATTTCAAAATGAATGGAGATACACTTCAGATAAATATGTGTGTGGTTTTAATTATTTCTGGGAATGCATTCCTAGGTAAAAGGCAGTATTTCTGTTTGCAAATATATTTCAGATGGATGTAGTTGCATGATCTCAGTAATACATGTTATAGTATGTTATAAACATACTTCACAAGACTTAACAGTCCTAAACATAGTTAGGATATGTGATAAGTCATGATGATATAACAAAAGTATCGCACCCATAATATATATACGAGTGCATTTTAAATTAAATATCACCATTGTCATACTTAAGAAATTGTACACTCATTAGATTGAGGTTATACGTGAAGCCTTAATGATATTTGCTAAATAGAAATGTTTAATTATGCAAGGATTGCAGATAAATTACTCGAAAGAAACAGGTTTAAATAATCATTTTCTTTATTTTTACAGTCCTAATCAAAATGTAAGAAATGGTCTTTATTGGAAAAGCTAACCCACACTCTGCCATAACTTGCTGTGAAGGAAAGGTTAGTTTGTTTTTGCTTTCTTGCATTTTGTATTGTTTTATCGCCTTCTCCTGTTTTGCATATTGTGATTTATTTTTTTACACTATGTGTTGCTTCTAGTCTGCTTGTAACTGCATATTTAAACTAGAAAAGATACCACAATTGTGCCTCCTGTGAGTCACACAGAAATTATTTTTTCACACCCTAGCACTGTTGTGTTTTTAAACTTAACTGCCTTTCTAGCTACCTGCCCCATATGTAAATTTGATCACAGACCTCCTTCCATCTCTTCCTTCATAAGATATTGTGAGAAAGCACAAAATTAGCATTTTGTGAAATCACTCCCCATCAACTATTTAAATTCATTGGCCATCCCACTGTAGTCTATAGAACCATAATACAAAGTGCCCGCCCATTTCCAATCTATCTTGTTCTTTTAAAATTAGTGGGTCTCCACTTAGATAGCTAAAAGCTTAAGTTGCCCCCTCTTTCATATCTAATTGCTTAGTGCACACTGCAGCTCTTAGGATATTAAGACAGTTTCCATCTGACATTTAAAATTTGCAACATCTACTGCAAGACCCCCAGTTATTGGAGAGCCCACATTATGCATCTCAATAGTCTCAGTAGTCATTTTGGAATCAGTGCTGTTTGGCTCCCAGTGAGAGAAGGTACATAAAGTCATTATTTTCTGGGGATTGCTGACCACCAGAAAGCCTAATAACTGCTTCATAGGTGTCACCCTGGAATTTCTTCTAATATTTTGCTCCTGGTGAGAGAAGGAGCAGAGTGCATAGATTCCTACCGGTTTCTGGTTGTGAAGTGAGTGGCTGTGCTTGACCCTCCTGACTGGTCTGGTTGCTATTCAAGGCATTTACCAGGAAAATGCTACTACAAACCTACAGGTGCTTAGATCATCTGGGACAAGACTGTGGCTCACCAAACAGGCTGTGGCCTGCTTCTCATCTTGGGATTGGTGCTACTGTTTTGCTTTTGTTGAGACAAGAAGCAAAGAAGCATTGTATCCCAGCTAAGTGAAGCCATTGTAAGACCAACACTAGTAGTAGTCAAGCAGTAGCTATTCAGGTGACTACCCCCTTTTCATCATTCTTGACAACTTTATTCTTTCTTTTCAGTAAGTACTGCTTGATTTGTTTTTAACTTAGCCTCCAGAAATCATCAGGCTCTACTTATTAATTACTTTCCCCTAACGTATTTGGCAGTATCTTGTATAGCCACAGACACCTTGAGTTAACATTTTTCTTTAAAAAGCACAATTGAAATGTCATCAATTAGTTGTATACAGCACAACTAGGCTGCAGTGACAAACACTGCCCCCAGAGTTGCAAAATGGATACTCTGGACATTAGACAGATGGACTGAGAATATAAAGTAATCAATAAAAAAGATCTGTTGCCATGGATATGAACTTTCTCACCACCTCCATTACCAGCTTGGTTGATATGGACCTCCTGAGGCAATGTATAAATTGCCTCATGTTTACTGACAACCAGCTAATTTTCAAAGAAACTGAAATGGTATGTGAGACATGTATTTACACAATGTCACTGAAGGCAAAGCTCTCACACATAAAAGCACTCCTAAAATCAATAAGGTTGTCAGTAGCACACATGCTGCACCCACAAACACAATTCAAAACAGACACACAGACCCACATATACTGAGGCACTTAAACATAACTTTCCTAAACCGCAAAGACCTCCTAGATGAAATACACATAGCAAACACCCTCATCAGTCCCAAATGCACTCTTTCAAACAACACCCACATCAACACATACAGCCACATCTCATGGAGCCTTTACTTCTAAGCCCATAAAGCAAGCCACCATGCAATCTAATATTCTGGTCATTGGAGACTCCATTGTGAGACACACTGATATCCTTCTCACCATGCTGAGAAAGGTGAAAGTTATGGTCAGTTGCTTATCGGTACCAGGATCTGATACATTATGCAAGCACTCAAGTCATTGGACTACAAGTACCAGTAGGACTCAGTCATAGTCCATGTGAGTGTAAATGACCTGATACATACCCCTTAGACTAAATGAAGACAGACATCACGGAGCTCTTAGAATATGAGGCCCAGGCTGGTATGAGCCTAGCACTGAGCAGCATTTTTACCTTCTCCAAGGATCATGCCACAATATGAACAAAAGATGGCTGCCTTTAATAACTGGCTTCATTTCTGGTGTCATTCTAAGGCGGTAAAATATTTGTCAGCATGGAAGGAGATGGTCAACAGACCACACTGGTTTGCTAGGGATGGTCTGCACCTCTCCCCTCTAGGCTTTTGAATGTTAGCTAAAACCTTGTCCTCTCGCACAGTGCCTTTTTTAGGCAATGCCAAAGTGAAAATACTTCCAACATAGCAAATCAAAACCAAGAAAATCTAAGGGTGCTAATGCTCAATGCTAGGAGCCTAAACAAAAAACTCTACTCTCTAGAAACTGTCTTCAACCTAGAGAATGTTGATATCTGTAAGCTCACTGAGACAAGATTTAAAGCCATGGAACGCACTCCAACAGTGCAAGGTTATAATGCCTTCCACACATTTAGACTAGCTACTACACAGACAGGGACTAAAGGTGGAGGTGTCTCAATTTACATCAAAAAGAAAGATACCTCAAGGCTGGTTAAACAGAACAATGCCTTTGAGCTGCTCCATGTTCAAATCACCACAGGTAGAATCAAATACCACCATATTCATGGCTGACTTTAATTGCCCCACTATTAACTGGGAATCACATACAACACCAAATTTACAGGCACAGAGATTTCAGGATTTTGTAAACACAAATTCCCTGGAACAGATTGTCAATATATCAACCAGAGGTGCATCCATACTGGATCTTGTCCTCACTAATTTGGGACAGTGCTAATGTAATGTTTGCTCTGGTGAGGTCAGAACACAAAATGGTCTCCTTTGAAGTAAAAATAAAACCTGCAACTCCAGCTAATCCTGGAATATTCAGGATCTACTCTTAGGCTAACTTCTTACCATTAAGTGATAGCCTCACAAAATTTCAATCGCCCATGAATCCTGAGAAGACTGCTGCCTATGCAGAACAGTTTACATAAATGCTATACACTCATGTTAATAGCTGCATAGATGCAGCTGTACCTACCAGGAAGAAGTACAGAGCTAACTCAAACAACAAGCCACCCTGGTGGAATCATGACATCAGCAGGCTGTATAACAGAAGAAAGAAAATCATGGCAAAAATTGGGAGGTGCAGCACCCAGCAGGATAAAAGCACTCTCAGCAAACTAAACAAACAACTTGGAGGACAAATAAAGCCTACCAAAGCCAATTTTGAGATACATTTGGTCTCACAGGCTAAGAACAGCCACAAGGCATTATTTAGCTATATCTGCAACCTCAAAGGCAATACACAATTGTCTGCAGAGCTCATTGTAAGTGGAACCAGCTATACTGAGCCAGAAGATATATCAAACCTACTGGCCAACAAATTCAACTCCAACTTTACCCCTCTCTCTCCCTCAATCTTCCCTCAAGAAATACGTACAAATATAACTCTCCCTGCTATCACCAAGGAACAGGTCCTTAATGTTCTCTCTAAGACCAAGAACTCTGCATCAATGAGCCCAGACAGTATCCCAGGATGCCTTCTAAATAACATGAAAAATGACCTATTAGGCCTTCTGGAATTGCTTTTTAATTATTGCCTCCAAACAGGTTTTATGCCTTATGAATGGGTAATAGCAACAGTTATTACTCTGCACAAAGGTGGGCCATCTATAGACCCTAGAAACTACAAACCCATATGTTTTTTCAAGTTTCAAATGTAAAGCTATGGAAAGAAGCATCATGGAAATGATCAATAATGACATATGAAACCTCCAGTCACAGGACCCAACCCTATTTGGTTTCATCAAGGACAGGTCATGCCTACTCAACCTTGTGGCCTTTTTTGAGTAGGTCAGCAAAGCAATGAATAAAGACAGAATGGTTCACACTGCCTGTCTTGACCTGGCCTAGATATTTGACACAATACCCCACTTGGGCATTGTTGAAAAACTTAAGGGTTTAGGGACAAACCCTTATGCTTGGTGGATAGCTAACTGGCTGACAGACAGGTCCCAGGAAGTTAGAATTGGGGAAGCCACTTCTACAAAGAGGCCAGTTACAAGAGGAGTCCCTCAGGGATTGGTCCTGGGACCTCTCCTTTTTGGCATTTACTTCTTTGAAGTCAAGGCCAATACCAATGGGCTCTGTCTAACTAAATTTGCTGATGACTGCAAATTAGGAACTGTCACTGAATCACCCACTGACACAAATGTTCACAAGGAAGGCCTGACACAGACAAACAACTGGAGTCAAAGCCATGGATTAAAATTAATGACAAGAAATGCATAATAGTGTCCTTCAGGTTGTCATCCACCCCTTGTAACTATCATATTGACATTATATCACTAAGAGTTGACCCAGTAGTCAGAGACTTGGGGACACGCATAGACAGTAATCTAGCCTTTGACCATCACATGTCTATGTTAATGAGGAAATCATTCTGTGTTGTGCAGCTTATAGAGAAAGGTATGGCATCTAGATCCTAGGAAGTTGTTGTTCTTCTGTATTTCGCATTCATCAGACCTATCATTTAGTACAATGACCCATTTGGTATGTACCTAACCAGACATATCCAACAATTGGATTCCTCCTATAAGTAACATGTCCTTTGCAGATCACCTCAAGGCTCTATCCCTGTATTATGTCTTCTACAGGCTATTGAAGGAAGATCTATGTCTGGCATGCAAGGCTTTGTCAGACCCCACACTGATGGACCTCCTGCATATTTGAAAAGCAAACAGCATCAGAATTACCCATTCTAAAACTTAAACCTTGCCTGTTATATAAATAGGACATGCTGGAGAGATAGATATTTATTCCAGAGACTACCCCTTCTCTAGAACAGGCTCCCCATCCACGTGAAGCAGAGTTCCTCCCTAATGCAATTCAAGTGTAACTTAGTTGGTTGAGGAACAGGAAGTTCATCACTGTTTGGCACCTATGTCTCTAATACACAAAGACAGTCTGTAAATGGTTCAACTTCCAGAACCCTTCTTGTAAATGTTTCACCTCCCAAGTCCCTGTTTACACTTAGATTTTGGATGCATCGTTAGACTTAAAAAGACCCTTGTGGTCATTAGCCTAGTAAACACCTAGGAACCTATTTGTAAGATGTATTTTATAGTTTGATGTCTTTCCTTAAAGTCACTGCACTTACAACTTGAGCCACAGAGATAGTTCGATGCCAGGAGGAATTTCTGCTGTCAGTAGTATTTAGAGGGGTGAGGAAATTGCATCATTGCCAGGCATGTTTTCATTACTTAAGGCAGCCTAAACTAAAATTTTCACATTTTTCCTTATACAGTGAATTGTGTTTCCATACTGACAAATGGAAAGCAAATGCAAATTAAAATAACAAAGAAAAAATAAATAAATATTGTAAATAATTGCAATGTGGTCTCTAAAAAGGATTTGAACAATGCTCCATGTGTTTTACTTTTCTCAATTCACTTCAGTTATGCCTTTTACCACAGAATTTAACATTTGTTGGATGCATTCGCTGAAGAATTACTATTCATGTTATGGATGGCCATGCAATGACGCCAGGTATATTTGTTCTACATAAGGCTGCCTAAATTAAATTTTCAGTTTTTCCCTTAGGCAGTGAACCATGTTTTTACTCTGCTGAGCACAGAGCAAATAGAAAATACATAACAAAATAAATATATGATAGAGAAAAAAGTCAAAACTAAATGAAATGCGATGAATGGGTATATGTAGCAATGACCAGATCAAGAAGTACATTCAAGTGGACAGACAAAAGATCACATGTTGTTAGCAATAGCAACAATAGTTGATTTTTAAACAACAACACAATGGAATTACAAAACATGATGAAATATGTATTCATACAACCCTTTGTAAAATTATCATTTAAGTGGATTCAAACTATGCATCATATGTAATGGATTCAAACTATGCATCATATGTAAAATTATCATTTCAGTGGATTCAAACTATGCATCATATCTAAGATCATTGCATGAACACCTTGTACCACAGACAAAATTACCTGTCTGGTGCATTTCTTCCCTGAGTACTATCCAGAGAGTTGACAGCTGCAGAATACCACTGGGCTGCTTTACACTACATAAGGCAGCCTAAACTAAAATGTTCACCTTTTTCTTTAAGTTGTGAAAGTGAATTTCTCACTGCCAAGTGGAACATAAATGCAATAAGTAATATTTATCCGAAGCATTCAAACAGCTTTTTGGGTATAACAACTTAAAAACACATTAAATGAATCATGCTGTATATGTAGCAATGAACACAGCTAGTACTGCATTGCAGTGGTACATCAGTAATATCATGCGTGCATTACATTGCATGTATGCATGGAATATTCTGCCACTATTGACTGAAGGGTTGGTATGAAGAAGTGTGGGCACTGCCACTATTATGAATGGATTAGTGAAGGTAATACATTTATGGTTAGAGGTAATTGGTACTCTACCCAGGGAAGATTTAATTGTCAGAGAAATGAGGTGGTCTACATTGCCATGGATCAAATCTTGAAGGAAAGAATTTATGAACATCGATATGAAATTAAGAAGGGAAAACTAGTAATTCACTCGCAAAACATCATTCTTTAAACTTAGATCATAATTTTAGATTTACTATAATAGAGCAGATTCAAATAAATGGGGGGGTGGACAGTGCAATTGGAAATAAGGAAGTTATACTGGCAGCTTACATTTGATGCCTTTAAGTTACCAGGTTTAAATGATAATTGTAATATAGCATGCTTATTAAAAAGAAGGCCATGCTAAGATGAACTATATACACATATTTATCCTGATGGTGTTTTTGAATTTAAACATTTTTAGGACCACTCTGATGTGAAAAAACATCTTTGTCTGATAGTATCTTCCTCATTTTAGTGCAGTTCTAAATATTGTTTTTTTGGTTCTCGCTTATTGGTTATCAGAATGGGATTTTCCAGGAATTCAGACTTGGTAAATCATGCTGGTATAACTTTGTATTTAGGCAGTTATGTATATTGTCACATGTATTCTTTAATGTGCATATTTATATTTTAGTTGGCAATTTGTTTATAATGTACCTGTTTTTTAATGAGGTTAACTTATTTAAAGGTGGATTTATACATTTTAAACGCAAAGGATCTTTTTTTATCAGGGTTCTTTTAATTAGGTTAATTGTCCCCCACGTGATACTTTTAGGAATTTTGCAGGAACTATTTAAGCAGTTGTACTTCAATTCTTTGTATCTGATGAAGCCTAGGGGATGGGATTTTATCATGGTTTGCAATGCCATTAAGTTAATAAATGTTTTCCATGAATGTACACTGTGGGCTTCCTGCTTCTTTGCCAGCCATTGACTCGTTTTGGTTTCCTGGTTGGTCTGATTCATTTGTGGTTGGTCAATCTCCTAAATGACTCAATATACTTTCAGACTTTTTGTTAAGTCTCTTCTCCCTGACACATCATCAGTAGGTGTACATCTCTGTGGGAGGACTGTAAAAGCTGATTGTTCCTGCAGTTAGAGTAATCATATATACCTGCAAACCATTAACAGGGAACACTTTTCAATTCTTGTCCTTACATTGCTAGGGCATGTGCGTGTATTTATGTAGATCCTTATACCATGTTTACATTCTCTACACTTAGTGTAGATAGTGGTGTTCAGGAATGCTAATGATTTCACACCTCATCTGTATACTCACAGTGGTCACAGGGCTGACTCTGCACTATATAAAGGTAATCATGTAGCTAATGTCCTTGTATCATACTGGGGAGACTGTTTTGATCCAGAGAGTTTGATAATGCTAAAAACACAACTTTTGAGAATTATCTATTTTCTACACCTGTATTGTCAAGGTATTCTTCTGTTTCTTACATAATGTTTTTAGTTTAACATTAAAAGGTGAATTGATCTGACAGCTAAAAAGCATTTTTTATCTTAATTTTTTTTCCTTTAATCACTTCCTCTTGGCATAGCCATGTCTGCATTACAAAAAAGTATGCTACAGAATGCTTCATGACCTACTTTTTAGTTTGAATTTCATTTGATGATTGCACAGTTATTGCAGAAGAGTATATTCTAACTTTGTAGAAAAGTCTGGCACTTTTCCCTGTGTTGCAGAAAAAGAAAAATGTGTTATGTTTGTAGATTTCTATCTGACTGACCTCTACAGCAGTGGATGTTGCAGTTATGATAATTATGTCTTACATTTCTACTGCTACATTTTAATTGTTATTCTAAATGCTGCAACATATTACACAGTTAAACCCGTGATATCTCCATTACAGAAGTGTTATAGTTCAGCGTTGATGTCTGATTTTTAAAAATCTATTTTTGGGTGGATGAGCATTGTACTAATTTGGGTGTAGTCATAGGGAGCAATCAACTTTCAAATTGTTTGTGTACATATAGGATGCATGCAGTTACATATAATTGAGCTCACAGGCCCTGTATGTTTATTATATATGTAATTCTAAGTATCTATTTTTCTGTTTCATCTCATAGAGGAATATTTCACCCAAGACAAAATCTGTACCCCACAAACCACCATATAGTCATGCAGAAACATAGGTCATTAACAAGGCCTTACATCACCATGCTGCTCTTATCTTAGGGAGAGTTAGCGGTGACCAGTCTGCTCAAAGTAGGATGTGGCAAGATGTGGTAATCTTTGTGTTGGAGAGCATGGGAGAACCTACATCCAGATATGACACTGGGCTAGTAACATGGGAACCTCTGTCCACTGTAGGACAGCTGCAATTGCCCAGGAACAGGTGGCTATGGGGGTGCTTCTGCTGAACCACCACTAACTATAGTTAACTGAAACAGATTATTTCCTGTCTACTGTCAGAGAACCAGATAGCTTTGCAAAGGGTTCCCATAGAATCCTTGACAGCAGTGCAGATGTGGACAACAGACCTAATGCGTCACAAGCAGACCTTCCAGGTCAATAAAATGCAAGTATCATTGTTATATCTTTATATGCATTCATCTAAGATATCGGATATGTGTGTGTGTGTGTGTGTGTATATATATATATATATATATATATATATAGAGAGAGAGAGAGAGAGAGGCAAGAATAACTGTGACAGTCAGAGAAATAGTGGAGGTTGTTTTTGGGGGTGGGGGAATCCAACTGTTCACAACTTTTTTGTATGAGAACCTTTTTAGTCTGCACTTGTAAAGGTGATTGTTCTCGTTTTTTGTTTTATTTGCATTGTGATACTTAGCAGACTTCTTTACTTTCCATTCCATATATATACAGGCACTTCAGGATTGCAGTCTGCCAGCCTACCTGCACCTAGTCAGCACATATATGATTATTGTTATTACTGTACATAAGGCAGATTCAGGTCTACATGAGAGTAAAGTTTATGTTGCTTTAGCATCTGTTATTGGTTAACATATCTTTCTTATAATGAAAATAAGTGATCAGTTTTATTCTCTCTTTTTCCATTTGTTGTATTTATTGCTTGCTATTATAGGTGATCCTGAGAGTGGCACTGTGGAACTCCTACCACCTGATGTTTGATTATCTGTTGATGATGGTGGTGATAAACAGGCAGTGACGGGGTCCAGAGAGTTAGTCTGTAACTAGGGTTGTGGATCCCTCATCCCTGCCATATTTTGAACACAGTCAGTATGCCTCTGTATGCCCATGACACAGACACCTCTGATATAGGACAGGTTGATGGTGACACAGTTGATCAGGCTAGTATGATTACTCAGTTACAGAGTCAGTTGCTTCTCCTAGTAATGATGCCACACAGGAAGGTTGGTAGGGGTACTTGGAAGAGGCCTTCTGTTTACTCTCATCCTAATGGGATGTGCCATTAGGTGCCACCAGATATATGTGTAGGGTCATAGTGCAGGCACATGTACATTCCAGCGGGCTTCACAAGAGATAATTTGACTACTAAACATCACACATTCTGACATTTGTGACTCAGCGAACTGTGTGGGCAACTCCTTAGGTAGGATGAATAAAACACTTGATCAGCCAGTGACTCTTGTTGGAGAGTGGGCATCCATGTGACCAAAAAGCCACTATATCTCCTGGCGTTAGCAGACATGGTCATGCAAGATCCCACTCACATAGTGACACTACATCCACTGCTCCATCAGTGATTGCTGTTTCCACACCCAGACATGGTAGGTCATGGGGTTGTGGTCCTGGGTGTAATCTTGAGGATAGTTCATCCACAGGCATTGCTCACATTCTGGTAGCACCCCAATTTCTAGCCAGGGCTATGGAAATAGCAGTGCAGCTCATAAAAGAGGTAGTTCTCATGGTCAGGGGTGACAATACTGAACTGAGTAATCTTACCATGTATGGCTCAAACCTCTCCAAGATACTAGAATGTAATGCTAGCACAGTCTTTGTTTGTATTCATGCAGACACACAAACACTCACACACACACACACACACACACACACACACACACACACACACACACACACACACACACACACACACACACACACACACCCACACACCCACACACCCACACACACACAAGCATACGCATGCACACACATCCACACACATACACACACAGAAACAAGGATTTTTCACTTGCACATACCACTTCACACCCATGCAAACTATCTAAACAGTACTGTTGAGTGTTACACATCTGTTGTTCCCAGCCTGAACACTGTATTCTTTGTAAGATACATTTGCTTCTTGCACGCAGTCCCTTCTGTGATGTCAGCCTTGCCTTCCTACCCACCCCCAACTCACCTTTTGCAAATGATGGTGACTTTATCCTGCCCTTTGCACATAACTTTATGACTTAGGGTTGCATGTATATCAGATGCACACAGTGGATAGCTAATGTCTGCTAATTCACAAGTTTGCATTTATCAATAAGTATTGCATAAGAAAAGTTGTTGATTTTTATGTTCATACTTATTGTTAGTGATTGCTTCAATAATTGTTGAAATGCATTAAATTTCAGTTAGTATTGTCATAACATCCCTGCAAGCATTAGATACTGCAGTCTTGCTTCTTCGTATAGTTGTGCAGCTGAGGGTATAATCGACCTGATGCATGTTTTATAAATGATGTTGAATTTAATTGCTTGATGCATAGTATTGTTTGCAATATTTAAGTCAATATAGCAAAAACCTGACAAACGAGATATTACTGACATAACTTTACACCTCAGACAAATGTTCTGCTTAGGATATATACATATTTCCATATAAGGGTAATCAGGTCTATAACTTAATTATTTTTTCCTTACACATTCCACATCTACCTAATAATTAGTGCAGGTACAAATTGTGTCCTCTGGAGTTGCATCTGTCTGAGGGAGTCAGAACACAGCCATTACATGGTTAAGTAAAGGTTGTGAGTTTGAAAGACATAGCTTTTCCTCTCTGTGCATGCTATCCTTTGCCCCCTAGCCAGAGCCAGGGCATACTGTGCATTCCTATATCTGCAAGCACCATCTGCAGCTGGTGGTTTCCCCCCAGACTCCTCATCTTGGCCAACCATAGGAGGAACAAAGCCCACCATACTAAAAATCTCCTGACCAATCTGAACAGGCAGTTAAGAGGGATAATTGATACTTCAAAAGCTAAATTTGAAAAAAAAAAATAGCTTCTCAGGCAAAAGACAACCACAAAGCTTTCTACAGCTATGCCAGTAACTTCAAGGGAAATGTGCAACAATGCACAGAACTTATTGTAAATTTCATCACCCACACTGAACCAGAAGCCATTGAAAACCTTTTGATTAACATGTTTGGCTCAATCCCCCTTTCCCTGTGATAGTCCAAAGAAAATACTGCATACCACAATACCCCAACCATTACTAGGGAACAGGTCTTCAATGCACTTTCCAAGGCCAAAGACACTGCATCGATGGGCCACAATAACATCCTGGGATGCTTATTAAATAGTATGAAACATGACCTCTCTGGTCTGCTTGAATCCCTTTTCATCTGGAGTCTATAATCAGGTTTTGTGCCCAAGGAAATGGAAGATGGCTGCAGTCATTCCCCTGCACAAAGGAGTTCCAACCACTGATTTGGGTAACTACTGACCCATAAGTCTGACCACTCTCATGTTTAAGGTCATGGAAAGAATCATCATGGACATGATAAATGAGAACATAGGTTACCCATAAATGATGCACCCATTACAGATGAAGAAACTGGTTTCCCAATGGTCAATAAAGGCAGGGAATTAATCAACCAAAACTTCTTTAGCGTATAAACACTTTATTCAATACTGTCATTTAAATCAGACTTCTTCAGAAAACCAACACTTCTATTCATCAAGAAACCACTCTTTAAATATCATATGCAAATGTAACAATAAAACAATCAATTAACAACATAATGAAAAAACTCATTAAGAAAACTGATTAAAATGTATATATGAAATACCAGAATTCGATTTCATCACTTTCAACTTTCTATACTTTAAAAAACATTTAATGTTTATTGAATCATTTATTCCTGGTGGTTTGTCTGCCTCCATCTTTATCTGCCATAAAGTTTCCCTTTGTTCAAGATAATTTTTAAAATCACCACCTCTTGGATCCTTATGTCCCACTTCTAATACTGAAAATAGACATTTTTTGTGTTTCCCACAAAATGAATTTAATTAAATTATTTGAAAGACTCTTGGGATTTTTAAATAAAATAAAATAAAAATAAAAATTAAAATTTTAAATAAAATCAGATCATTTTTGCAGGTCTTTCATTATGATAATGAGAAGCACATTTGTGCCACATTATATGTGATTTCTTTGTATACTTGTATTCCTCACGAAGAAGGAGTCGAAGCAATAAGAACTTTTTTGTCAAATAACAGACTCTCATCAAATGAGGCGGTACATTTATTGTGTAGTATGTTATCAGAGTTGCTACATAATAACTGTTTTCTATTTAATGGTGTCTATTATAAACAAAGACAAGGGGTAGCAATGGGGTCTCCTGCAGTACCTTCTTATGCCAATTTAGTAGTGGCATGGTGGGAAACCACAATATTGCAAGAATTAAAACAGGAATTTAAAATTCACTAATATGTGAGATTTGTGGATGACCTGTTTATTATATTGGAGGGTACAGAAAAAGAGGTAGAGTAATTGATTTCTAAATTAAATGACAAAACAGGATTTATTAGATTAACAAAAGGAGATATGGGTTATACAGTCAATTTTCTAGATGTAAATTTAATATGGGATAATATATCAAAGAAATCAGAGAGTAAGATTCACAGGAAGGAAACTTTTACTAACAGTTACCTTCATTTCAAGAGTAATCATCCTTTACACATAAAAGAAAAATATACCCAAAAGTAAATATATATGAGCAAGTCATATGACAACAAAGGAAGACGATATCACAAAAAAATTTGATCTTATTACAAAATTATTTGTTGATAGAGGATATGAGATAGGTTATTTAAATAATTTGAAGAATGAAATTATGAATAAAAGATCTGATTTTTATCCCCCTATCTTAAGAAAACCATTGAGTTATAAAACATTAACAACAGAGAAAGCTATTTTTGACTGGGGGAATAATGTAGGTCTATGTACTTTAGATATGACGTGATAGTGAAAAAATTCATAACATTTTAATGTGTAATTGGAACATATAAGAAGGGAACGCTGACATAAAGAATATTATAAGTGATAAACCCAGAATTGTTCACTGTAGTTCTTTTAATTTAAAACAGTTATTATATAACAACAATATATGTTTGGACAAAAGGATTAACACCTTTAATGCAAGTTGCATGCACAAATGTGGATATTGCAGTTATAGCAGGTATATTTCTGAGTGACCACTTATTATGTTAGGTCATATAAATAAAACATTTAGAATGCCTGGCTATCTTTTAAAAATACAGGGGTGGTTTACATCAGTATGTGTAATGGCTGCGATGCCTTCTATGTAGGTATGACAACTAGAACCCTTATGCAGTGAATTAGGGAACACATGTATAGTGTAAAAAAAAAGACTCTAAAAACGCTTTGTTCAAACACACTTTAATTTGTGGGAAACACAAAAAACTTCTATTTTCAGTATTAGAAGTGGGACATAAGTATCAAAGAGGTGGTGATTTTAAAAATTATCTTAAACAAAGGGAAAATTTATGGCAGACAAAGTTGAAAGCAGACAAACCATCAGGAATAAATGATTCTATAAACATTAAATGTTTTCTAAAGTATAGAAAGTTGAAAGGAATGAAATAGAATTCTAATATTTCATATATACTTTTTTAATCCGTTTTCTTAATGAGTTTTTTAATTATGTCATTAATTGATTGTTTTATTGTTACATTTGTATATGGTATCTAAAGAGTGGTTTCATGATGACTAGAAGTGTTGGTTTTCTGAAGAAGTCTGATTTAGATCAAAACATTGAATAAAGTGTTTATATGCTAAAGAAGTTTTGGTTGATAAATTCCCTGCCTTTATTGACCACTGATAAATTAGTTTTTCATCTGCTAGTTTGGTTTATTACTGGATGCACCCATTACAGTTCGGCTTTGTTAAAGGAAGGTCATGCTTATTAAATCTGATGGACTTCTTTGAGAGACAGTCATTAAAGCAATGGATGACTGTGCACACATCTTACCTAAACCTTGCCAAGCATTTTGATTCAATACCCACTATAGACAAGCTCACTAAATTAAGTATAAACCCTGTTATCATCACTGAATAGCCAACTGGTTCACTGTTAGGACCCAGGATGTCACAATAGATGAGGCCACTTCCACCAAAAAGCCAGTCACTAGCAGAGTCCCCTAGGGCTTAGTACTGGGCCAGATCCTTTTTACCATCTATTTCTCTGAAGAGGAAGCAAACACTGAAGATTTATGGCTGAATAAGTTTGCAGATGATTGTAAGCTGGGGTTATCATTGACTAGCAAATGGTGCCAAAGTCATAGTCTTAAAGGGGTCTATATTAGAGATTGGATGTTTAGGTGATCAAACACCTAAACATCGAACTTCTAATATCAAACCTAAGAATATCGAACCTCCCAGGGGAAACACACGTCAGCCAGTAAAAAAAAACTTTACATCCAAACTAAGTGGGAGGCTTTGCTCCCCACACCCCGCCCTAACTAAATATACCAACTCTGAGATTGCTCAACAGCATAGAAATGGCAAAATCTGGTGAACGGCCAAGGGAAATCTTTCCCCTCTGTTAAACTGGCCATTCTCAGCTTTTTGCTTTCAATATTAGAAGATCGATGTTTAGGTGTTCAATCACCTAAACATTTGATCTTCTAATATAGACCCATCTTAAAGTCAATGTTAAGAAATACATAATTGTACCCTTGTGAAGTCAGCCATCTTGGTTAATTGCTGTGTTGATAATCCCTAAGTAGTATCTGAATAAAATATTCATCTAGTTATAACATCTTCTGTGAATAAAACATACTGCAATTAAATCTTTAAGATAAGCACATATTGAAATATAGCATGTGTGTGATTTTTTTTCTTTCTCTTTTTCTTTAATTTTTCTTTTTCCGTCTTTTCTTCTTTTTCCTTTTTTTTCTATTCCTGTCTTCACTCACATTTTCATCTTCTCTATATCTTTTTTCATCCTGCTTCCTCTTTTCTTCTTCATATCTCTTTCTCACTTTTTTATATTCTAACTAAATATACTCATTTGAAAGATAGTGATTTTAATAACTAGACATAAAATCAATTTTGCATGAAACTAATTTATATAGAGCATATTGTATATCTTTATAGTGAAATAAAATAACATACTATCATCTTCAACAAGCAACACATAACTTCAAATGCCCTTATTTCATGATAGTATATGAAAATTGTATAATAATATGCCAAATGTAGTGTAAAAAAGAGCATACTACAAAGTATTCTAGTATGATTTTTCCTTAACAGTATGATTCCTAAGGAACCTCACTGTCTTGACTTGGGTTGTTAATCAACAGCTTTGATATGGAATAAGCTCTTTTTAAATCTCTCACTTAGTATATGTTACTTCCTATATTCAGTTGTATCCTAGCTTTAGATTATACAGTTTATAAGAAACAAACCTATTTTATGGCAAGCAGGCTCATATTTACATTGAACATGAGAACTGAACCCATTGATTTACATCATAATACAGGTAAGGAGCTTGTAGAATACATTTAAATATTGCTTACATTATATCATATTGGCAAAAGACTTAAATTCCATATTAAATTAATAGAGGATACAAATACATTATTAATAAGGAATAGCACATATAATAGTTATAACTATCAATATAAAGATCAGAATGATATTATATAGAAGATAAGAATTTGCATCTGAAAAACTGATGTTCAGTGTATGTGCATTTCTAAAAAAAAATCAACAACCAAATTAAATCATGTGTGTCAAATCATTTAAAATATATTCTGATTATAAAATAAAGAATTTACATCAATTTACTAAAAATGAGTTGGAAACTGCACAAGTGACACTATCAAACTCTCAACCCTTAGTGTATAAATGCACACATTAGTACCTAAGAAAAGGTAAGATATAAACCTGAAAACACTACATAATTTTCATCTTCATGAACTAAATTCACTATATTCCTTTCAAGGAATAAATCTGTCAGCACAAATCTCATCTTTAGTAAGAGCAGGGAAATATTACCTGCTAATGTATGATTTGATACAAATGTTTCAACAAATAAGGCTCTCCAGATTCTCATCTCGATTTTTCCATCTTTCCTATTATTTTACCTATAAGGGTGTCTGCAATTTTAAATCATGCAAAAACAATATATACACAGATTAATATAAACTATAATGTATATAAAAGAAATGTCTTGTGTTTAATAGGAACACTTAGTTAGGGAAAGATGTATACAGATCCCATCAAAAAATAAAAAAAACAGGTTCTGTCTCTCAATGTATTACTCAAAGCAAAAGTCTGCATCAACTATTAAATAACAATACATTAAAGTGAGTGGCACTATATGCCAGTGTACTGTGAAGTGCGTCATTCCATGCCTTTCTTTATGTATGATGCCATCATGTTTGATGTCATAAAAGTCATCCAAGAAGAACTATGACACACACACAGTACTATTGCTCAATGTCTGCAGGAAAACCCCTTATTCTGCAGTATTCCACCAGCAAGGTACACTTTAATGATAAAACAAATAGCAAAACTATAAGGTAGGTTATCGAATGCACATTCTAAAGTCACTATGATATACAAAACTCTTTTTTCCTACTGCAATCTCTTGGATGCAAAAAGGGAAAACTATTCCATATAGGCTAGACAATATTGGAAAAAATACACATTTATGGAGTATCATTCAAGCATTTCTAGAGGGTGCAGCAGCTAAGGTTTTTCCTCACAGCAAGCATATCGCCTACTCAGGGGCGATCTCTACCTAACATACAAAGCTATGTCAAACCCAACAGCAAATCTCTGCCTAACATACAAAGCTATGTCAAACCCAACAGCAAGCATATCGCCTACTCAGGGGCGGTCTCTGCCTAACATACAAAGCTATGTCAAACCCAACAGCAAGCATATCTCTGCCTAACATACAAAGCTATGTCAAACCCAACAGCACAAAGCTATGTCAGACCCAACAGCAAGCACATACAAAGCTATGTCAGACCCAACAGCAAGCATATCGCCTACTCAGGGGCGGTCTCTGCCTAACATACAAAGCTATTTCAAACCCAACAGCAAGCATATCTCTGCCTAACATACAAAGCTATGTCAGACCCAACAGCAAGCATATCGCCTACTCAGGGGCGATCTCTGCCTAACATACAAAGCTATGTCAAACCCAGAGCTGTTGGACATGCTCCAGTTAAAGAAATCCCAATCCCTCCGAGCTACACGCTCTAGGGACCTAAACCTTATCACCACAATAAACAGAACATGCTGGAGGGATAGATTCCTGTCCCAGAGACTTCCCATACTCTGGAACAGGCTACCTATCTATGTCAAACAGAGCTCCTCATTAGCACTCTTCAAGAAAAAATCTTGATGATTGGATGGGAAATGGGAAATTCACCCCGGGAAACACTTCTGTGGCTCTGCTCGACAGGGGCACAGGAAAATAATTCTCTTGGGTGGTGAAAGCCAGGGTACATTTTTTGGCTAGGCTTGTATGGGCTCTAGGGCTGATAGCCTAGTACCTACCTATGAACCTATGAACCTAAGAGGTTCCCAGAGTTGATTCTTGACTGGGGTGCTTTCTGTGTGTTGTCTGCTTGTCATGTTTGCATTTGTGTGGGTTTCCTCTGGGTGCTCCAGTTTCTTTCTACATTCCAAAACATGCAGTAGATGGATTGGACACTATTAATTGGCCATATGTGTGAGTGTGATTACGAGTGTGTGTGGTGTGGAATAACAGAGGCAGGGCTAGCCAGGTCTGAATTATTTTGCTGAATGGCTATTCAGGGAATAGTCATTTGTCAAACACCAATTCAGTAAAGCCGTTCTTCATCAAATGGCGAATTTTAACTAGGGCAAACCAGCAGTTAGCCCCCCTCTGGAATAGGTGTTTGATGAATGGCTATTCACTGAATAGTCATTCAAAAAAGTGATATATACTCGGGCTAGCCACCCAACAGTGTGAACCTTGGCTTCAGATGATTGCCGCTATTGAACTAACACTATGACCTGCAGGGGAAAAGGGGTTGTGGATGGATGGATGGATTGAAACATTTCTCACTTTATGTCATAAACAATACAAACAAAAGTTTGTGGTAAAAGAAAAATACAAGCAGGCAATCCTACATATAGCTGTACCACTCTTTTCCTGTAGTATGGTTGCCCTAATGAAAACATTTCCCAAAAGATATGTTGGTCCAATAAAAGAAACCATACTACATCTACCCCTCTGCATCCCTGTGCCAACTCTTGTGTTGGAATTCATGCTCTGTAGGAAAGTGTCCCATGGTTTACTGGGGAAGTACTTCAAATTGATGAAACCAGAAAGTTAATTTATATATATTTTTTGTAATATCATTTTCATTACAATTTCCAATAAACAATACAGATACAGATAAAAGAAGAAAAAATTGGCATTCATTTACATTAGTTGCATGTTGTCAAATACAGTCAATAATAAACTTCAAGAATATATCTTACATTTGCTAGACAAATAATTACAATTGAACATGACATCATAAAAGGAAGTATTTGAAATTGCACATACTAAATTATCTCATAAAGAATATATACCCATATGTCTAGGCCTATTTTAATTTACTATGTACATTATATACACTCGGTTGTCACTTATAAAAGATGATCTACATAGAGATACTAGGTATTAATAGTACCAGTAGGGATAGAAGGTATGGTGGTACATGGTTATTATGTCCCTTAGGGAATTGGTTGGAGATTTACAATCCTCGTCTGGTGAAGTTAAAGCCGATGGTATAGGGTATTTAGTAGGAGACTATTTAAACGAGGAGGATAGAGAAGAAAAAAGAAAAGGAAAAAAAAGTTGTAGATAGATGAGGGCCTAGTTAAGAGCTTCTACAAGGTTACCTCAATATTTCTGGAAGTACTTTATTTTCTTTTTACTTATTGTACTTAATTTGCTCACCAGAATATATTTGGTAGCAATGGTTTTAAACTCTTTCCAGGATGTTTTTGTTCTATTTAGCCAGTTGAGTGTAATATAGGTTTTGAGTAAAGCACATAGTGTTACAATAATATGTTTGGACTCACAGTTGTAGGAACTGGGAAAGATGTTCAAAATTGCCATTTCCCATGAAAGGCTGGATTTCATGAATCCCATTTTCTCAAGTTGTGCTCTCAAAGAAAACTACAGTTTGCAAATGTTTTTGCAGGACCAGAATATCTGTAAAGTATCGGCTGTTGAATTAGGACAAGTCAGGCAAAGAGGTGAGATGTTTGGATTAATTTTACTCAGAAATTGAGGCGTATAATAAGCATTGTTGTTTATCATAAACTGAGTATAAATTAATTTTTTGAAGGTTCGTTTTAGCGTTATGTCAATCGCCTCAAGCTTTTGGTCAACAATTATTTCCTTGTTTTGGATCTCCCAATACTTGGAGTATAGAATTTTGTCGTGGTGTTTTATTTTTGTTATTAAACTGTAAGCATTTGATAGCATTTTAGTCCTTAACGAAAGCTGAGTTATTAATTTTTGATAAAGTTGAAAATCTAATGGCGTCACTTTGACCTTATCTATAAATTTAATTTATATTTTTTAACAGATTCTGTTGCTGTATAATCCAGAAACATCAAACTGATCTGCTTAAATCCTGAATTTGTTTATAATTTAGCCTGCATTTAAATCATTTAAATGAAAATAGGCCATAAGTAGATCTGCCCAAAATGCATCACATGCATTTCATGTTTTTCTTTTATTTTCTTTATACATACATGTCATTGTTCATGTTTTTAAACTTAGAAGACTGAATGGCAGAGAAAATGAAATGCAGGATAGAGCTGCTTAGATATATAAGACCAGATATGAATGGAATAAGAGTGGTTTCTAACTGCCTCACCAGTAGAAGTAGAATGTTTCTTAATGAACTTGGTACTTGTCATCTTTTCATTTACCACCTAGATGATACAAGTTCAAAATTAATATCCCTGTTAGATGAACTTTATTTGTAAAGAGACTTAAACAGTTTCCATAAATAAGTAAGCTTGGGACTATACATATTAATATGTACCAATATATCTATATCTAGCTATAGCTATATCTACATATATCCATATGTATATATATATATATATATATATATATATATATATATATATATATATATATATATATATATATGTGCGTGTGTGTGTGGTTCACTGTAAAATCTTGAAATACTGAAATATCGAATTTCAGTATCTTGAGACTATAAAGCTAAAAAATCAAAAACCCAAAACTATAAAACCACAAACTTTCAAACCACAAACGTCATACAAATAAAACACTACACCACACAAACACAAATACACCTACCTGGCGAAACTACAAAAAACTAAACCAACACACACAAACACAACAAAACCAACACACACACAATCTTGCTAAGAGCAAGCCTCCCTGCACCCCCCATGTGGGGGGCTGTGCCCACCACCCCCCCTACTTATATATACTAACTCTGAGGTTGCACTAAACACACAAACACATAAAACTCACCTCCACACACACACTCACACACACTAAAATCCCTACCCAATACCCTTACAAAACACCACTTACCTCAAACCCCACTAAATCCACAAACCGCACCGCACTTCATGTACCCGAACACATAATGGCGAGTATGACATTTCTGCATTCACTATTATGCAGTTTCATGTAACTGCATTTTTGACTTTATAGTCTCGAAATACTGAAATTCAACATTTTTGTTCCTTACATTGAGAAACTTCATCAGATAAAACATAATGCACCATTCTACTTTTAAATACAACACTTCCCACAGTCACAAATAGCTGGTGCCACACTCATACAAAGCAACTAATCAGAGCATCTAAATCCATCCAGTGATCATCCCCTTCTTGAAAAAAGATGTGCTTCATCAAACAACTTTGAATGTACATAAAAAAGTTAAAAATTCAAAATTTAATTTCACCTAACAATTCTCTGCAGATGTATACACAAAATCATCTAGCTAATGCCTTTAATTTCAAGACACTAGAGATAGAAACTTGGTCATTAAGGCCTGGCCAGGAGGTTGCATTTAAATGTAACTGTCATACCAATTCACGTTGTTCAAGCAGCAATTACCACACACCTCCTCTTTCATTCATAACCAAAGCTTCCAATATAATAAACTTAAAATTGTGCCCCAGTTGTTTGAAACAATGCCTAGCTAAAGCATTTGTATTGTTCCTTTGTTTAATATCTCTTAAATGCTCGTATATACAGCTTTTTAGTTTTCTATTTGTTTTACAGATATAAAGAAGAAAAACGTCCAACAGGCTGGTAAAGACAGCTCAACAACATTGTACTTAAAATAATATCAAAAAGAAAGAATGATTACCACAGCTCAAATAAAACCAAATAAAACCAAAACTTTTAATAAAAAATAAAACAAAACAACCAACAATACAAGGTAAGTGCTTTCACAGTCCTCAGACTGTTTCTTCAGACCTATGCAACAGTGCTAAACCTGTACAAATTTAACACTCAAAACTACCAATCAGTTGCTGTGAAATAGAATTACTTAAGAAAGACCCCTGGATTCACTAATCTGCATTGCAGGACTAAACAAGTCCTGCACATAAATGGCAGTTTTGTTCAGTGCCGGGATTGTGGTTTGTCGGGCATCTGAACATCCGTGTTTTTGAGGTTTTGTTCTTCTGGCGTCGGTATTTTGAGTGTAATGCATTTAGCCGGGAAACTCTCATCCCCTGCCCTTTAACTATGTTCTTAAATGTATAATGGGGATGCATAATGCGTCTGTGTAGGAAGGTGTTCTTGTAACATTTTTTCCTATAGACACCTATCCAAGTGGTAAATTTGTGCACCCGGATACAGGGCAGAGTTATAGCTTCACTATTATGGCAGATTGTAACACCTCACATGTAGTATATCTTGCGGTATGTGATACCTGCCAGTCTTTCTATGTTGGTAAGACCGACAGGATGCTTAAAAACAGGATAAGGGAACATCTTTATGGCATCAGAATTAAATCCTCCATGAATGCTCTTGCCAAGCATGTAATGGCAGAAGGAGATGACCATAATTTTAAATTTATGGTAATAGATATCATAATATCCCTTGCCAGGGAAGGAGATATTAGAAATTGCACTGAAGGGAGGGAAATGAAATGGATTTTAAGATTTAGAGCAGATAAAGGGAGAGGATTAAATGAGAGATCCTCCCTGAAACCTATCCTGAAGTCCAGGAGGTTACATGTCAGCTGAGTTTTCCACTCCTTACACTTGTTTAGGTAATTTAAAATGTTTGATCTGCATAATGAATCTATGTTACACAGGTTCATCAGTTTTAATTCATGTGAAGTGTTATGAAATGTTTCAGTACTAATTTTTGTGCACAGAATTTTTATGCATGTATACATCACATACATATATATATTTTATGAAATCTTGTAGTTGAAAGTTTTTAATTAATATATGTGTTTTATCTAAACTAGTGTATATTTATCTTCAGATATGTACTTTTTGTTATGTAAAGTATAACTCCGCTTTCAACAATGAGCACAGAGTGTCTTATTGTAGCATTGTTGCTTTAACTCTACTTTTGTTAGTGATTGAATAATTGCTTGAAAGCTTTGAATGGTTGTTTCTGAATATATTAGAGAGAGCTGTTAGAGTATGTGATTTCATTAATGGTCTGAAGAAGCTGCAAGTGAAAATGCTTACCAGTGTACACATTAAAGTTTTACTTTTTTAACTGAATCTCTGGTGTTTTTGATGCTGCATGGTTGTCTGCTGCTTGGCTTTATTTGGATTATTTATCGAACTTACTTGCAGTGGGACATCTACCCTGAGGAGTGTTTTTTGCTTTATATTTTATATATATATATATATATATGTGTGTGTGTGTGTGTGTGTGTGTGTGTGTGTGTATGTAAATATACTCATGTATATAGCTAGGATATGATACAGCAGTTACAAATTACATATATTCACAGGCCGTGCAAATGGGGTTGAGGGATCCAATCAACAAATGTGCAACACATAGCATCAACCCCCCTCCCCCCACCAGCTAGACCGGTGAAACATACAGACACACAATAAAAGTAAACACACCACTACTTCCTTGACCACAGGCAGGATACTACCAGTGGAAGAGACCTGCCAAGTCTAATCTTGAAACAAAGACATTTATGTCCCTTGTGGAACACCCAAAAAGTCAAACATATTTGGGTTTCCTGCCATTACAGTGATGTCGAATGGCAGGCCACGCATATTCCCAGTTTACAAGGTAGGGGAAGCTTGATGATCCATGGGGTGGACAGCATACGTGATGGGTCCCGAGAAGTGGGGAGTGGGTACAGTGTACAGGTGTGGCCAGACCTGACCTGCAACTGGAGTAAGGAAGAGTGCCGAAGAGGATGTGCAGTTTGGGAACTATGGGTATGAAATTATGGGCCTAGCTGAGCAGGTGTTGGCTGGAGTGGGTCTATGTGGACCGCCCCAGGGATGTCAGCAATAGTGTTTATTGGGCAGGGCTGCTGCCCAACGGACAGCCACTCCTGCTATGAGTCCTACTGTACATGGCAAAGAAGAGAATCACCAGATGTAGATGTACAACTATAGAGGTGTGCATGTATATTTACCCATACTTACATGGAGTGAAACCTCCCCCTCTCTGTAGTAGAAATGTGGACATACAGAGACAGAATATAATTAAACACCCACATATAGATATATACATATGCAGACACCCATACATCCATATGTCGTTAGACATATATGTATATATCTATATATATATATATATATATATATATATATATATATATATACACACAGCAATATATATATATATATATATATATATATATATATATATATATATATATATATGTATGCATACAAATGCAGATATATACATATATAGATATGTAGAAATATATATGTATATATGTGTGTAAACATATGCATATAGATAGCTAGGATATTAATTGAATTATGTATTTAAATCACATCTGTTAACTGGGTATGCCTGGCTGAGCTTCTGGCTCATTTACAGCAGAGACCTGTATATATATATATATATATATATATATATATATATATATATATATATATATATATATATATATATATATATCTACCTACAGGGGTTCCCTACTTTACACAGAGAGCTCGGAAGGTTGACACTCAAAACACCGACACCAGAAGAATGAAACCTCAAAAACATGAAAGTTCAGATGCTTGACAAACCGCAATCCCGACACTGAACAAAATAAAAAATTCACTGTTACACATAACACACACACACACACACACACACACACACACACACACACACACACACACACACAACACAACCACACCAACAACCTAAAAACCTACACTACACCTTACACAAAACTATCTATGCACTAACCTTAACCCGCTCCCTAACCCTAAGGTCCGTAACTATCGCACACTCACCTTACCCGCTCCCTAACGCTAAGGTCCGTAGCTATCACACACTCATCTTACCCGCTCCCTAACCCTAAGGTCCGTAACTATCACACACTCACCTTACCCACTCCCTAACCCTAAGGTTCCTAAATATCGCACACTTGCCTTACCTGCACCCTAACCCTAAGTCCCTCACTACCACACACTAACCTTACCCGCACCCTAACCCTAAGTCCCTCACTATCGAACACTTACCTTACCCGCACCCCAACCCTAAGTCCCTCACTATCGCACACTTACCGGGTCGCACTCACAAGTTAACCCTGTCGATCTTTTTGCTGTCGGTATTACGACTTGTCAGTCATCTCCTTCATCATTCTTCTGGTGTTGGTGTTTTGAGTGTCAGTCTTCCGAGCTGTCGGTGTATCATAGGGAACCCATATATATATATATATATATATATATATATATATAGATAGATAGATATAGATATGATACACCAGTTAAGGATTACATATTTTCACAGGCCTTGCCAATGGGGGTGGGGGTCCAAACAACAAACGTGTAACACGTAGGATCACCCCCCCACCTAGACAGGTGAAACATACAAACACACGATACAAGTAAACACACCACTGCTTCCCAGACCACATGCATGATACTACCAGTGGGAGAGACCTGCCACATCTAATCTCGAAACAAAGACATCAATGTCCCTTGTGGGACACCCCAAAAATTAATGATAATCGGAGTCAGTCCCTGTAACGATTTATCCAACCAGGCTATATATGTACACGGACCAGTAGGTTGTAAAGGCCTGATGACCCATGGGTTGAGACAATGTATGACATGGGTTCCCACACGTGGAGAGTAGGCAGTGTGTAGTGGTGTGGTTAGACCCCACCTGCACCCACAGTAAGGATGAGTGGTGTAGAGGAGGGCCAGGTGGGGAAACTATAGGCATGCAATTATGGGCCTAGGTGTGCAGTTGTTGGCTGGCGCAGTTGTATTCGGACCGTCCCAGGGATGTCAGTAATACTGCGAATTGGGCAGAGCTTACGCCCATACGTCTCATCCTCTAAGAGCTAAACCACTGGACAGAATCTAAACCATCGGGGGGAAAAATAGGGACAGAAAGCACATATTCCACTTACAACCTTGTCTGAAGGATGTGGAGTCTTAAACCCAATTACTTGTCTGCATTTAATGGCGTCCATTCCCAGGTATTTGCCAGACAGGTGGAGATTGTAAGACGAACACACCAATATTATGAAGCAAACTCTGGACAGGCCATGGATTCTGTATATTCGACAGGCATGCTTACGCCTAACGGGCAGCCATTCCCAATATGGGTTCCACCACAGCACAGTCTAGTGTACATGGCAAAGTACGGTATAACCATATGTGTTGTTGCATTACCCACTACACAACACCTACGGACACATGGTCTCATCACCCCACTGCAGGCATGTAAGCCGATGTAATAGGCATCACAAGATATTATTGGAGTCCTCACCCCCACCCAGGGGTGTGAGTGTCCAACGCAAACACCAAATGCAGTGCATATGCACAGCTGTTGTTGTAGTCAACATGGCCAGCTATGGACCTTCTCTGCGGCCATCCTGCACATCCCTGGATAATCCCCCTACTAACACCCCCCTTTGTGCCCCATGCACACCACATACCTATCAGCCCCTGTTCCATTCCTATTAATGTCTATGGGTACACGTAGGTGACACCCTCTTCCCCCACTATATTGCCAGTATCTGGAACCCCAACCCACATGTAGTATCACAGCTGTCCCACAGGACGCATGTAACTAACACATGAAGGAACACCACAAGCACACCTGGAGCAGCACAGGCTCACCACCTTGGGAAACCCTCTCCCACCTCACACTCTAAACCATGACATCAGCTAGTGATACCAACAACTCTTGTCCTGCCTTGCATGCAAATCCCAACCTCCGACATACCTTCCCTATTGCTCCCCATCCAATTATACCTACGGGCTACTATACAGTTACAATGTCACCCCCACTACCTACCTACCTACACCTTAGCTGTTTGCCTCTACTGTACCACACAGGTATGGAATAACTACACCTAACCCGAATACCTGCATGTAACCTATCCTGACCTGTGAAGCAGGAATCCAACCTCACCTTAAACTGACCTTTGTCAACAATCATACCTGACATGTAACCCTGACCTAAGCATGGATAAAACTGACAGTTTAATGTAAACTAAGCATGATTAATGGGGGACGTAGCTATGTTATGTCTGTTACCCTCTATGAATGTGATCGCCGCAGTATTAATTGGGATACGTAACTGGGGTCAATGTGGAGCTCTACACCCTGGGCCACTGCTGACAATGGACAAGCATACAGTCCGAGTGTCCCGGTTGACAGATCTAAACAAAATGCACGACGTTGCGCATATGTATGTAGAAGCAAGCAGGTGTAAGCCTGTTTGGCCGCCGGTATGCGAGTACCACACTGGTGAAGCACTGTAGAGGCTAACTGAGGGCAAGACGCTGCAACCAGAGGTCAGTAATGCTTTGCTTCGCGCAAACCAGCACATACCCACCTGCAAATGTTCTACAGTGCCTTAGTCACTCTGTAGCCAACAACTATTGTTGTGGCCATTAACAAAATAATCTGCACTGCCAGGTTGCAAACCCCCGACCCTGCACACTTTAGTAGACATGAGTTCCATTAAGCCATGGTGGATACATTCAGCTGCTGTGATCACAAACACATCATCCAGCACAGGCATCCAACAGTATACGAAATGTATATAAGTATGTAGATTAATACCATAACACGTGTCCATTGCTCAACCACAGTATTATGGGCAATCTATGTGCAGCACAGAACAGTGCCTGTCCAATCATGCTGTGAGAACAGTAGTCCTGCATAATACCGAAGAGAATAATGATATACAGTGCACACCGTGGGGACGTGTGAGCGTGCTTCATGCACAGTATGTCACACTTGAGGCATTGGTACCGTGGAACTGGGAGATGAGGCTGTCCAGGTGTGTGAGCAAACCGCTGCTACACAATTCCTTGGCAGGATGCTACCAGTGGGAGAAACCCTGTATAACAGCTAGGTCTAGTCTTGACACAACAACAGGTCCGTCCCTGGCTGGATGAACCAACAGTTGTGGGTCACATCAATGTCACCACCAGTATCGGAAAAGGATCAGGGGAAGGCTGGTATGTACATGGACTAAATGATGAAGAGCCTGCAGATGCTTGGGTGGGGACAGTATGCCGGAGGTGTACCGAGACGTGCAGAGAGGGTAATGTGTGGAAGTGTAGTATAGCAGGGCTAGCAACCGGGGAAAGCTGGATGCTGTGTATGTGGAGCTCGGGGGCCAGGGAAGGGAACATGGGTATGTCATTATGCTAGACATATGCAAACAAAGCAAAACAGCAATAGTGTAGTGGCCAGAGCATCCGCCTAACACGCACGCATTCCTGGGTCGAGTCCCACTGCAGCACATCCTATTTTCCATGTGATATCCGTATGTTAACTTTGTTGTGCTGTATAACCTACTAAGTAACATTTATATTTGCACAGGAGTACTGCCTTAAATGCACATGTGAAGTGTCATACTGACTAAAGCACTAGTAAGCATGTGTAAGTGCATAACAGCAGTAGTATGCATGGATAAGCAGTTGTAAGTGTGTGTGCGTGTATTCACGCAGGGGTAAGCATCGCCTACATAGATTGAGCTAAGTAGATGCTAGCTGAATTGAAGGTAATGCAACCCGAGCTTAGCATTGCTTAGCTCTGCACATACACGTGCACACCCGCGTATGACCACTCAAATGTCCCCAACTCACTCTATATCCGACAGCTGGTGTTCTGCCCTGAAACACAATATACAGCCTGTGGAAGGGCCACATACGAGACGCTGCACATCATACACTATGTGATTTACCATTAAACCATGACAGATGTACATAACCACTCATTCCACATACATATCATCCAGCACAATCAGTCAACAGCACAGGGAATGTAGTAATAACACACCACACCACCTCTTAATGCATGAATCATGGACATAGTGCGCCATAATGTTGGTACATATAGGGATATCTGTCATATCCTGTTCTAATACACTTCAAATGTTGAAAGTTACATAGTTATATGGGATAGAACATGAATATTGCTGGAGATGATACGTCTGAAACACGTAAATGTCTGCACGAATGACTGACCTCACTCCTAAGGTCATCCATGTCAATTGCCAAGAAAATGAGGTACAGGCCACACATATAGGCCGAACATGCATGGACATATGGACAGCTATGCATCTGTTAATGTAGAGAGGTAGACAGCTATAGGTATATACATATATATGTGTATGTATGACTCACAAATAACCATATAACAGCAATCATACAGAGATAGATTAATATGTTCAGTGTATATATCTATCTATCTATATATATATATATATATATATATATATATATATATATATATATATATGTATAGTTCATCGGTAGGTACTAGGCTATCGGCCCAAGGGCCTACGTAAGCCTAGCCAACAATGTTCCCTGGCTTACGCCACCCAAGAAAGTTATTTTCCTGTGCCACTGTCGACCAGAGACACAGAAGTGATCCCCGGGGTGTATTTCCTATTTCCCATCCACTCATCAAGATTTTTCTTGAAGAGTGCTAATGAAGAACTTTGCTTGACATAGCTGGGTAGCCTGTTCCAGAGTATGGGAAGTCTCTGGGATAGGAATCTATCCCTCCAGCATGTCCTGTTTATTGTGGTGACAAGGTTTAGGTCCCTAGAGCATGTAGCTCGGAGGGATTGGGATTTCTTTAGGTGTAGCATGTCC
The DNA here is from genome assembly GCF_019279795.1 of Protopterus annectens. Lineage (NCBI taxonomy): Eukaryota > Metazoa > Chordata > Ceratodontiformes > Protopteridae > Protopterus > Protopterus annectens. Next base: position 1,317,130,740 of record NC_056747.1, on the reverse strand, counting down.
AACAGCTCTGGGTTTGACACAGCTTTATATGCTAGGGAGAGATCACCTCGGAGTAGGCGATATGCTATGGAGTAAAGCTGGAGTTTCTTGAGACGGTCAGTGTAGGGCATTTGTTTGAGTCCAGTAATCCGTTTTGTGAGGTACTTCTGTGGCCTTTCCAGCTGCTGCAGATTTCTTGTGAGGTACATTCCAAAAGGGGCGTTGTACTCTATAATGGGTCTAATGAGTGTCGAGTAGAGGGGAACGATGACCTCTTTTTTTCAGCAGTTATCCATGTCACCTGTACATGTCAGGCCAATATCTGTAACATATCATGCAGCTACGCCATTGTACCATAGGGAATTTTTATATATATATATATATATATATATATATATATATATATATATATATATATACATATATCTACATACATACATACACACACACACACACACATATATATCTATATATATATATCTATGGATACATAAACATAGCTAGAGCTATATCAATGTCCAGTTCTATCCCTCTATAGTTGGAAGTGTAACATATGTACTTAAGTAGATATACGTAAAAAAAAAAAAAAATATATATATATATATATATATATATATATATATATATATATAGATAGATATATATATATATATATACAGATAGACATGTGTATATGATTTCCACATGGGAACAGACTCCTGGCCCACTCTGTACTACATAACAGACCATGAGCACAGTTAATGGGGGTGGGGGCACACATGAGGGACACCTGGTAATTACTGCAATGTAAACCCCCAGCCCTAACGGATATGTTGTGCAATCCAATATTCAGCACATGCAATACTTGACAGTAGGACCCATCACAACATAGCTTCAATGCTCCAACAGTTGTCCATGTCACCTGTACATGTCAGGCCAATATCTGTAAGATATCATGCAGCTACGCCATTGTACCATAGGGAATGTACTCTGTTGAAGGGCTACACATTGCAACGGTACAGATATGCACACACACATCCATACATTGACAATCATGTGAAGGTATACATATATATATATATATATATATATATATATATAGATAGATATACATATATTAATATATATATATATAGATAAGATATATGGGATATATGGGTACATACACATATACACAGACAAAGGGTATGAGTAGCCATACATATGTAGCAGTAGTGTGGACATACTGGGTGCAATGTATATTCCCAGCCACAAGCCTTGTAACAAGTACCTGTGACATGTGTGGTGTTGCAACCAGCCCCACAAAGGGGATACTTATATTGCACATATACCCACTCACAATTCAAAGGACATGACATGACACACAGGTATGTATACACAGACAACCTTTATTTGTGTACACTACAATAATGTATGCCATTACTGAAAGCACATGGATGTTGATGTATATAACCAGTGATGGATGCAAGGCCCACACAAAACAGTTGATGCAGACAGTGTGGATATATATCATACTGTGGTGTCCAGGCTAAGCCCTTCAATTCGTACAACAGTTGACAATGGATTTGCCTGCACAATATGTAACAATCAACAATATCAAATGTAGTTCAGCAGCCTCCAATTACACCCTGTAGTCAAGACCTAGGGGGACATTCATTATTTGTGGTAATGTCAATGTATCTGTCACATGTATGATCCCTGGCCAACAAATGTTGTGGGTGTCCACGCTATGACTGGGATGATAGTAGGAATGCTAGCAGTGGTTAATGATAGGCCATTACCTAACAACCCATACCCATATCACAGCAGGACAAATGCTGCCATATATGTGGAGGACAAAGGCAGCAACGCAGGGCCATACCCACAATATTGCAGTAACACACCCTGGAACATGCTGGTGTTACAGGATGTGTTGCAACATACTCTTATGCAGGAATATGACATCAGGTACACAAATGGATATAGCCATGTACTGCTAGCATGCAACACACAAACTGCCAGTGTAATATCCTACACAGGACCTGTGTGGTGGACAGACAACACATGATAGGCACACCTCTGTCCAGCTAGAGGTTAGGCCCACAGTAGTGAGCTATGCAGACAGACTGCAGTCCAAGGTAAACTAGTATGTACACACACACACACACACACACACACACACACACACACACACACACACACACACACACACACACACACACCCTGTAACACTAGCACTATGCAAAGCATTACACCACTCTACTCACAGTCTGTCTGTATGTCCTGACCCTCCTATATATATGTGGCTGCCCTGAGTGTGCAGGTTCTCTTGTAAGAGGTATTGCTATCTGCTGTCTGTAACATTGATGCCCACACACAGGAAGGATGTCCATCACACAGGGAATACGCCTACATGATGTAGGGATTCATAGTGGGTGGTTGCCATGACAGTGGTAATTGGAAGTACTACACATGTGAACTCATATAAATATATATATATATATATATATATATATATATATATATATATATATATATATATATGTATGTATAGAGAGAGAGAGAGAGAGAGATGGCTATCTGGATATGTACATGTCCATATTGTCCCAACATATGTCCTGGACATGTAGTGTAGCCCTACCCCAGCCCCTATAGTCCAAATGTAGTAGTGCAGGGGGATGTGTGGTATGTATAGCTGGTATATTAATAGACATTTGCTACTGTCATTGGGATTGTTGTCACAGACATGGTGTGTGTGGAAGGTGACATCTGCTCATAACATGTGTGCCATTGGCTACTGACAGACATCCTAAGGTTATCATGGTACAGTACCTGCATATATATCAGGCTTGACAGCCATGCCACAGCACAGGGTAGGACACACCTGTTTGACAGTGCATAACCACAACCAATGTGAATACAGCCACAGCCACATATGGTACTCTAGCACAATAGTACAGTATATGGACTATCTGTCCTACACCATCGTCATATGTGCCACTCACAGACTGACCCTACATATACTGGGCTGCTCCACAGTACGGTCTGATGGCTGTCTGTGGTATGGGACATGTGTGTGTATGGCCCTACACACATGTAAGGTAATACGCTACCATACAGTGGGGCAGCATGTAACAACAGATAGAAGAGGAGCTAGAACAATTACATCTACCACAGTCTGTACACAGGCCATAGTACATATTAACAATACACACACTGCTGACATTCACCATCACTATACAGACCTCAGTACTGTACAAACATCCACAGGATTTCCAGGGTATGGCATTAAGTGTAACCCTTACTGTACATGACATGTGTAGCACTTTGATATATCAGAGGAGCTAGAACAATTACATCTACCACAGTCTGTACACAGGCCATAGTACATATTAACAATACACACACTGCTGACATTCACCATCACTATACAGACCTCAGTACTGTACAAACATCCACAGGATTTCCAGGGTATGGCATTAAGTGTAACCCTTACTGTACATGACATGTGCAGCACTCTGATATATCACTGACGTGTTATCAGATATGTTCTCACTATTTACGGTGTACAGCTCATATGCACCACTTCATGCACAACATATATACAAAGGTTGACAGAGGTGTGGCTGACAGCACATACACCGGGCCAGTATAGACATGTTGCTGTGATACCCTCATTAATCTACCATTGTAACGGGGTGTGTTGCAACATATGTCAATGAGGGATATGTAGTCAGTAACTGTCACGGCCTTCACCTTCAACAGACAGCAATACTCACAGTACCTTCTGCATTCCATGGATAGATGCATCATGGCTAACACATGACACCAAAGGCACAACACTGCCCAGTCTGCAGATGAGCCTGCAGATGGGGATTCCTAATATACATGGAATTGACATGGCAGGTATTGCGACATGTACGACAGGCATATCCAGACAAGCACTGTTAATCCAACATTACTCCATATGCAGTATAGCAGCACTTACAGTTCGTAGTCAGGTCAGACACATCCTCCTCCTGTTTGTTGCCCTCTTCCCATAGTGTATGCTGTGAGAGGTAAATCCCCAACCCATCTGAAATGCTGTTTGCCAAACGACAGTTCTAGCTCCTGCTCACAGTGACAGACAAGGGCCAAAACCACCAAGATGTTCCCAGGTAGTGGAGTGCATTTCCATGCAATTGTCTATGGGAATGTTACTGAACCTGTTCCACATGCAATCAGCCAGGGAAGGCCTGCAATTCATGCAGAGGCCATCAGCTGATCATGAGCATCACGTTAAATGCACATACTGCTGCCTAAGCAATGCAGGTGTGGGCCTCCACATCCACCAGAGAGGGAGTGGGGGAGGCAGACAGAGGCGAATAAATGTTAGGGAGGGGTGGGAGGGGTGGAAGGTTAAAACTGATGCATGTTTATGTCACACACCTACCAGCACAGGTCATCAAACACCCTATAGCTATGTAGTGCTATCACAGTCTGATGCTGTTATTGGATGCACCACATGGGTTATCTGGTGGGGAGCACTCAGAACATATATGTGATGGTGAGTGACATCTGCAACAGGGATATGGTAGATATACCGTAGGTGATGTACACATGCCTGCCTGCATGAACAAGTGCCAGCATCAGCACAGGCACACTCACACAGGGATGCACACACATTAACACACTCGGCAGGGCCAGTAGTGCAACCTGTCACTAGTGGGATTGCCACAACACATCAATGTGCAGGGAACACATGCACCACATGGGTGATACGGATGTCATATGAGCAGTGAGTATGAGGGGGTGTCAAACATAAGGCAGCATGCTTCACTGTGCCCTAGGGGAGTAGTGCATGTGGATGTGAACATATGCACCATACAATACACACAGTAACACACAGGTTCCAGTTTGGACATGCATGGGTGCATGTCTGCAAGGGTGTGTGGTGGTCAACAGTGCCAGCAGGCTATACAAGGGTAGGCAATGGGTATAACTTGGCATCAGCCCACATGACTATGATCTATATTGTTGCACAGGCCTGTAGCTTCTGCATTTGCCCATACAGGTGGGTATTGCATCCGTCTTCTAGGCACCTGGGTGACTACTGTGTGTGGCCAATGCTGTGCATCACTTGCCATGAATGTGTTCCCTAGTCCATGACTTGGATTGTTTCAAGGATGTGCACACCTCCCATATTCATGCAAAGTGACATGTGGAACTGTACCTGGGGTGTCTGGCCCATGCTGTGAACACAATGTTTCATCAGATGTGCCAGTATTGTACTCATGTGGCAGGGAGTGGTACTGGTCATCAGATTTACCCTGCACCCACATTGATAGCATGCTAACAGCATTTCCTGATGTCAGTGTCATCTGTCCATACAGGCCTTGTTGTCAGGCATGGTATGTCCATTGTGAGTCACATGTGAAGGCACAGTGGGGTTGCTAACTGTGATTGGCAGGCCTTGATGTCCCATGTATGGGTACGGCTTTGCACTCCAGCCTCTCAGCCATTTACATCTGTTATCCCTGTATGGTTGACATTTTGATATATAGGGCCACCATAAATGTAATTAGCAAAACCCCTCCCCATTGCCCACAGGTGTCACAGACTCACACCCACCTCTACACAGGATATGAGTTACACACACACACACACACACACACACACACACACACACACACACACACACACACACACACACACACACACACACACACACACACACACACCATGGCTGGGAGGAGAACCCCTACCTAGCTGGTTTACTACACTACAGCACTATGCAGTTATATTATGTGCCACAGACATTACTGAAGTTCATCTTCCCCAAAGGTGTATTTCATGATTAATGACATCAGCAGGACTACCAAAGTGGGGCATTTGAAATGTATTGCGAATGAGTAGCCTATAATGCATTGCTCCATACACAGACACTAAGACACACACACATCACATCCAGAACTGACATGGATGGAGATGGAACACTACCACCGTTCTAAATCACACTACAGCAGTATGCAGTTACAGAATGTGCTACGGCGATTACTGGGCTATCAATTTCCCAGAGGTGTACTTCTAGATGAGTGACATCAGCAGCCTTGAAAAAGTAGTGTATTTGTATTGTATGGAATGTGAGTAGCCTAAAAATCATTGTTCTCTACCAAGTCAGACACACACACAAACACACACAGTTGCCAGGACTGGGGTTGAAACACCTACCTAACTAGTTTATCACACTACATCAGTACAGAGTTACAGGATGCGCCATGGTGATTACTGGTCAATCAATTTCCCAGAGGTGTACTTCTAGATGAGTGACATCAGCAGCCTTGAAAAAGTAGTGTATTTGTATTGTATGGAATGTGAGTAGCCTAAAAATCATTGTTCTCTACCAAGTCAGACACACACACAAACACACACAGTTGCCAGGGCTGGGGTTGAAACACCTACCTAACTAGTTTATCACACTACATCAGTACAGAGTTACAGGATGTGCCACGGTGATTACTGGTCAATCAATTTCCCAGAGGTGTACTTCAAGATGAATGACATCAGCAGCCTTGGCAAAGTAGTGTATTTGTAGTGTATGGAGTGTGAGTAGCCTAAAAAGCATTGCTCTCTACCCAGTCAGGCATACACACACAGACACACAGACCCACACACAGTTGTCAGGGCTGGGATTTGAACACCTACCTAACTAGTTATTCACACTACAGCAGTACGCAGTTACAGGACATGCCATGCCGATTACTGAGCTATTAATTTCCCAGAGGTGTACTTCTAGATGAGTGACATCAGCAGCCTTGGCAAAGTAGTGTATTTGTATTTGTATTGTATGGAGTATGAGTAGCCTAAAACGCATTGCTCTCTATCCAGTCAGACACACACAGACTCACACACAGTTGCCAGGGCTGGGGCTCAGAACTCCTACCTAACTAGTTTATCACACTACAGCAGTGTGCAGTTACAGGATGCATCACATCAATTACGGGGCTATCATGTTCCCAGAGGTGTGCTTCTAGGTGAGTGACATCAGCAGCCTTGCCAAAGTTGAATATATGTACTGCACGGAGTGTGAGTAGCCTAACAAGCATTTCACTCTACACAGTGAGAGGTAGACAGGCACACACACAAACACACACTCACACAATTGACAGGTCTTGGGTTGGTACTACTACCTAACTACTCTGTCACTACAGCAGTACACAGTTATGGGACGCGCCATGCATTTTACTGAGCTATAGCTCTCCCAAAGGTGTAATTAACATTGGATAACCTCAGCAGGCTTGTCATACAACTGCTATGGGGAAGGCAGTGTGTGCATGGGCCATACCCCATTTATGTAGGGGTTGACATGCCACATCTGGGCACACATGGGGTCATATGTCACAGGTGCGTGTATAGAGCTACTAGATGGCTGCTTCCTTGTACAGTCTTGTTGCACAGCTGGCACGTACACCACATAGTCTGTCATACTGATATGTACTGGTGGATAGTATCCGTAGTGGTTACATCCACACCTCATGTGTTGGGGGCCCTTAGGCTGTGTGCCAGTTGGGACAGGTCCACATGGCTCCTTGTCACAATCACCCTCCTCCACACATTTATGCCTGTGTGCCTGTGGCTTATTATAGTGTGTTGTCCTTACATATTTGTCTGCATTCCTATTCACTGTGTGTGCAAGGCAGGAGTGGTGCATACTGACATGTGTTCACACCAAGAACTGCAACTTCCAGATATGTCTGGTCCACTGGTGTTTGCAGACATGGCCTTTGTGTTCTTAGGTGTGTGAGCATGCCCAGTATGACCTCTCAGTATGTTGTTGTCTGATATTGCCTTCATTCCTCTAAGAGTGTGAGCATGCCCAGTATGGACATCTATGTTGCATGTCTGGACCAAGTCCAGGTTGTTTGTACTGCAGTGCTGAACCTTTGTTGTACACCAACAGGTAGTATGCTGTGTCTGCAGGGTATCCATTGGTCATTTGCCATTGACTGTTGCTACATTTCTGCATAGTGGGGGGGGGGCACCTGATTGTTTCTACTGTTCTACAGAGGAGTGGGGGGCACACCTGACTGTTATTCTATGTGTACATTGGATGGGGGGGCACACCTAACACTTGTACACATTTGCTAGGGCTGTACTGGTAAGTCAGGTACTCCATTTCAGTCTGTAGTCTTATCTATCCTGCTGGCTAGGGCTTACCAGTGTAGTACAGATCCTAACTTTGTTTACCTACATATTAGTGTCTGACTTCCTAGCCTTCACATCTTACATCTGACTGTCTGGCCTGCTGCGGTCTGTCTGTGTAGGCCTGGGGGAGGGTTTAACCATAGGGCACATTCGGAGGCCATAGTACACATTTGTTTGTGTTTGTCTTCTCCTGTCCTGCTGGCTGAGACTGTTGCTGGGTATGTGATCCTTCCTGACTGGTATGTGTGGCTCTTATGGACACCCCTGTCACTCAGGCCACTTCCTGCAGTGGGTTTTGTCACACTGTGTAGTACTGGCTACTATGGTGACTCCAGTATGTGTTACAGATCTCATGCTGCCACTATGGGTGTCTACTCTTTGCTGCCCTGACATCCAGCCACCTAATTCCCTTACATGTTCACATCCATACCATAGCTACAGGTAAAAACACATTCTACTCCATTTGACAATTGGTAGGTTGATTGACTTACTTTGAGGGTGTGCCGGACTTGAGGATGGTGCTGGATGGCTGCCTGTGTTGGATGCACATAGTACACTCTCTATACATGGTTGGGCACAGTTAGTGTCATGTTTGGCATCCCTTTTACTGTCTGTGTGAGTCAGAGGGAGGTGTCATTCCCTGGGACCCTACTGTGTCAGTGCATATGCTATGCTTTGCCTCTTTGCCAAGGCCAGGGCATACTGGGCCCACCTCCTTCTGCCTACTGGAGCAAGCTCAGGTTGTTCCTCCTCCGAGTCACTCTGTACCTGTATAGGCCTTGGCATTGGTGGGGGGCTGTGTGGCCCTGCCCCATGCTGTTAATGTTGCAGCTGTTTCCACAGGATCATATTGTGTAGCATAGCACATACCATTACTATATGGGTACATGTAGCTGGTGAATACTGCAGGGCTCCACCAGATGTGTCTAGACACCGGAACCATGACCTGAGCATCCCAAACACATGCTCTATTATGTGTCTGGCCTGTGTGTGTGCATCATTATGGCATTGTTGTTCAGGTGTGTGTGCATTTCTGATGGGTGTTGTCAGCCACTGCTCTAGTGGGTACCCAGCATCCCCCACTAGGTGACCGTAGGGGATGTCCACATTGGCAAATCTGTGGTACAGCTGCGTCAGTTGCCATATGTGTGAATCATCATAGCTTCCAGGGCAGCCAGCACACACATTCAATATAATGCCCTGGGCATCACATACGACCTGTCAGTTGATGGAGGTGATGCCCCTGTGGTTGATGTAGGCCCTACCCTGCTCACCAGGTGGTGCTTTGATGCATAAGTGAGTGCAGTCTATAGCACCCACTACCCCAGGGTAGTTAGCTATTTTGTGGAAAAGATGCATATTGCGGGTCAATACCTCACGTGCATTGAGGAAATATATGTATTCACTGGCATGTGCTGACATGGCATCCAGGAACTGGTGGAATACTCTGGATGCTGATGTCCGTGAGATGCCCATATTATCCCCAGTTGTAGTTTGGGAGGTACCTGTGGCTAGTATACCTAGGCCTACACATACCTTGGTATCCACTGGGATGGGTTCCCCTCGGCCAGTGTGGTGTGTCAGGTGTGGCCTGCACAGCTCAAAGATTTGCTGTAGGAGGTCTCTCTCCACCCTATAGTGCTCCCACTATTTCCGGCTCATGTAGCCCCATGTAGGTTACCTTGGGTCTGTACAGTCTTCTCTGTCTCCTCACTGTGGGTTGTCCGGCAGCAGTGACATGTTCACCACCCTCAGCCTCTTGCACATGTTATTTATGTTGCCTGCTGAAGCCCTTCTAATTTTGTAGGTTTGGTTTTAAAATGTCCCCGCTAGTATACACTGGTGGTGTAGAGTGTGGAAAAACCAGGGGGGTAGGTGTTTGCTTGGTTTATAGTGATGTTCTGGGCTGGGCTGTTCTGCTTCCTGTGTGATTAGCTGATTCTGATACATTTCACCTGCCAGCTTAGCTAGTTCTCCTTGATTACCTTCCTACTGCTGTTTTCTCTTCCCTTTGCCTCCCTGTTTAGGCCTGTGCGTGCCATGCAAACAGAGTTCTCAAATGTGCACAGAGCTGCTTTTTCCTGGTTTAAGTTCCTTTTTCTTCCTGTACAACCCAGTGCATGGCGCGCACACCCGCTTACACTTTGTAAAGAGTGCTAGGCAGGTTTAGACACACCCCTAGCTTAGCTGTGCTGCGCTAGGAGTGATCCTGAGCCACAGGTCTCCAATCCACTTACAGTATGCCTGACACACACACCCATGATGTCACCTATATCCTAGTCTTACACCCAGCTATTTATACTCTTACACTCTTGGGACCTGCCTCACACCCTGGGAAAATCTGGGATTCACTAACCCTTCCCTCATTTGCATAGGATTGCCTGCTAATGCATAGTTACATGTCCCACACTGAGCCTCCCCCCTTAGCAACCATTACTCACTGGCCAGGTTGTCTTCTGACTGCCATTGACTTGCATGGCAGAATACTGATTTAAGTTCAAATGCTAATTTTAGGTTTATGTTAGGTTTATTTTATTAATTTCCCCCCAATCCTGTTTGCGTGTCACTGCCCTATGCTTAATCAGGCAAGCTCGGTGAAAAGAAAATTAAAAGTTGTTTATTTATTTATTTTTTTTACATTTTGCAATGCCAATGGCCTTCTACTTGGACATTGGCGTGCTTCCTCAATGATATGCAGCCTTTATTTGGAGCTGTCATAGCTCCATTTTGTAGATTACATTTCTGCACACTGCACTCGTCCTTTACGGATGGTTGCTAGCTTTTTGGATCGCATATTACCCTCATCTGCATGATTTTCACCTGCAAATGAGGGTAATTTGCATACAGGAGCTCGGTCCATGCAGGATTAGCCTAAGAGCTCAC